>NW_027175821.1:20296120-20378620 GCF_023055335.1 Clinocottus analis
CTGACAGATTTGGGAAGTCCAGCTCAATGTCCATTACATCACCAAGACCCAGCTCCTCACTAGAAGGAAGGACAGACAACAGACCACACATGAACACGACCTTCATGATACAGAATGTGTACAGGGTGCAGTCCTTACGAGTCTCAGGTGACTTGTGTCTATGTTGCCAAATATCTTCTTACATGTTGTCCAGGACATTGTCTTGGCCGTCCTCTGCTGGGGGGTCCCAGGTGTGCAGTTTGACCTTCCACAGCTTGATCTGCTGGTCCCAGGAGCGACGGCTGTACTTCCTGAACTTATTAGGAGTCTTTGGGTGAACACCTGACTGACGCATGTGTCTGGAAAGACAAAAAAACAGGAGAAGTTAAGATCGGATGTATTGCAGAGTAGCTTTGCATGTGCAAGAAATGTGTCTCTGTGATTTGGTAGATGACGATAAGTGGTAAGGTCCAGGTTTCATTTCTTTCCTATAAAACATAACTATTGCTCTACACATAGTTCAGTGTTTGCCCTACCATTATAGAAACTCCCCGCCCCTCTGTCATTTTCTCTATATCGCCAGATTACAAGAAGTCATTTAAGGTTCTCTTTCCTGTAGAACAGCTCTACACCTTGTTATGTTGAACGTCGATGTTTACGTTTGTAATAAATTAATATCTTTGTGATAATACGTCACAGAGATATAGTTTGAAGTCTGTCGGAATCAGTAGACGTTACACTTCCTCGTTCTATTTTTGCGTCATCGAAGGTGATTCACACAGCGAGATATGAGCAAGCTAGACATGGCTGGGTCATATTATACACACACACACACACACACACACACACACACACACACACACACACACACACACACACACACACACACACACACACACACACACACACACACACACACACACACAGAGAGAGAGACAGAGACAGAGACAGAGACAGAGACAGAGACAGAGACAGAGACAGAGACAGAGACCGACAGTTTAGCCTGTGCCTTAGCCGAAGCTATACTGGAGCGCACAGAGCAGCTTCACAGCCTGGAAGATACGATACCTGCGATGAAGAGGACAATGCCAATAAAAGGGATCCATCGGAAAATGGGTAAGTGTATTTACTGAACTTTGCAATAGCATATTGACGTAGTAACAGGAACTGTAAGCCAGCTAGAGCTGCTGCTAACATGGAGATAGTCATAGCAAGCTAACACGACGTAGATGGCTTCAGGGTCTCTATGAAACTGAACAGTGCGTAATAAAATATTGCCACTATCCCCGTTCACTTTCTTGAAGTGAACTTAGTACGCCTAGTAGTGTTAGATCTCTGTTATGTGTTTGTGAAACTGTAACCACTGTTACGTTAGCTTCTGCTATCCAGACCTAGCTAGCAGAAGCATTTTTAGCTTGTGCCCTGACCATAGATGGCTGTCTGTTAGCTTAGCAACGTTAGCATGTAGCATTCATTACGGGTTGGTGTGTAATCGTTACTCTCTTTCAGTGAACTTATACTAACTATTAGTGATGTATTTTACAGAGAGGATTCACAGCTGCCAGGGTCCAGAGGACAACATACAGCACCGCTGCAGCAGCTCCAGTCCGTCTCTGCAGATCACCAGCAGGCCGCACGCAGGCCTCAAAGCCAGCTACAGCTTAGCATTCCCAACATAATAATACATTTGGTTTCAGACATTTATTTACATGTGTCTTCCATTGTATTCATATATTCCACTGCTTTTGTGACGCTAAGACCTTTTGGTAAAACAATTCTAGCACCAAAACAGTTGAACCACATGAGTAAAGGTATGTTTTCACAAGAGATATGAAGAAGTTTCAAAATAGTATATATATTTTTCAGCTTTAGGCCCATGATATCACTTTACACTTGTGCCTTAGGACAATGCTGCCTCATTATATAGAGAGCTGAGACTGTTCTGCAATTTTAGATGTAAAACACATGGGTATGCAAGTGACTTTAAAAAGTGAATTTAAGAAATTATATGAAATCGAGAAAATGACCTGACACCTCAGAGAGTTAAACAAACTAAACGGCCGTATTTTATTGACAGGATCTACTCAAGAACTTGTCATTTATGTCTCTGCGTGGTCGCGCGTAAACACTTCTCCTCTCCTTTGCGCTCTGTATCGCGCGCAACGTTGTTCCGTCCTGATGCGCAGAGACACGTGCGTGCACACATGTGAGCGCTGAGCACACAGCAGTGGGAGAGACCGTAGAAAAATCAAGGAGCACCGGAGCAGCTCTCTGAACCCGGAGCAGCTCTCCTGCTCCAAGTGAAACGAGCCAAAGTGCTCGTGTCTTGTTCCAACAATGAGCTGCTGGCTTCACACATTACAAAGTACACAGACATAAAACTAAGTCATTAATAAATACATGGAGAAATGCCTGCACTTTCGGGTAAATGTTCACGGTACGCCGTTAACAGGTTACGCTGGGCACGCGCGAATCTCCGTGAAGTCTCCTTCAAGTTGTCTTTTCTGCTGTTTTGTCTCTCAAAACCATGAAAAGATCTCACCTCAACATGAAGCATGAACTGAGAGCGTCCGTATAAAGTCTACAACCCCGGTTTAAAAAGATGCATAGTGGAAAGCAACTCACTGCAGCCACTAATACTGATACAACCTGATACTGACACATCTACTCATTGTTTTGCAATTTGCTTTTAGTTTTCCAAAATGAGTTATTTAGTAGTAACTACATATTATTTATTTTTTACATAGATAGAACTTAATTTTCATTGTTCTAAGCAATTGCAATTTTTTTTCTTTCTTGGTGTTGTGGGGCAATCTGGTTTAATTGAAAGTTATTGTAATTTGTTTCATTCTGTTATTTCTAAAAGCACAGATGGAGTCACGAAATGATGTTATTTACAGAAAAAGTAATGATTTTGGTAATGGTGTCATCGTTGGTGTCGTCGAGGACCCCCGCCCCTCCCCCCCGAAGCTATAAACCTATGGGAAACACTGTAGTTGCAGCTGCCTCTATTGATTGTGTGTGTGTGTGTGTGTGTGTGTGTGTGTGTGTGTGTGTGTGTGTGTGTGTGTTTGCGTAGACCTACTTTGGAACTTCTTTGATGTATCGATCATAAGCTAGTGTGTTCTTGCCATAGTTGATCTGTTTCTGTCGACGTAGCAACACAGCCTCATCCGTCTCCATGTTGTCTCCCTCTTTTGAGTCACAGCTACAAAAGACAAACAAAGAGGTGTATTCACACATACAGATTTTTAAACAATAAAAGGCTCAACAGGCCTATTGCTATTTATTATGTCTGGATCCCTACTATCGATTGACATATCTATTGTTCAGAATCAAAACATTAATAATCTGAGTTTACTGGTCAGACAGAGACAATATGAGACAGAAAATTACCCACCTCCCAGAAGAGCCAGAAGAGGTCTTCCTCTCCCTCTGGGTGACCTCTGCACCCAGTATCCTCCTCCTGTAACTGAACAGAGGGTGCACACAGTGAGTACTGAACTCATAAAGACTGTGCTTTAAACCACTGAAATCGAAGCATTGTTTGGTTACCGCTGCATGTCTCTGTGTACACCCCTTCTCATCTCATCATCCTCCACCTGACTGCCCCAGTCAGCCTGTCGACTACAGCGAGAAACCGGGCCTGTGCTCTCTGGAGTGGTGAAACTAGGGAAAAAACACTCGGGTTCAGACCAGAAGCAACAAGCTAAGCGGTACACATGTTCATGTTGGCAGCCAGACTAGCACGACTTAATTTAGTTTGACAGTGTTGCAAATAAACACATACACTTTCCATAACTGCAAAGTAGACACCAGCAATATATACTCACATGTATATGAACATTTCCATCTGTAATAATGCAATAAGGGTCAGAAATAGACAATATGAGGCAGTTGGGATTATGATTTAGTTTAGCCTTTGGCTAATCTAAGATTGGCTCTGCAAGGTATGCTGAACCAACTCTTCCACACTGTATAACTTTATATATCCAGATGTGCACATGTCCATATTCTGCACTGCTTATGATTGGTTATGATTGGAGCCTGAAGAGCACTGACACTTGCGTTAAATCACAACATATGTGGTCGCTGTGAACTCTTACCTCTCAGGTCTCTTGTCAGAGTGCCTGGAGCTGCTGTCCGCGTGCAGGTCCTTCTCCCCACCGTCCACCCCTCGGTCGGCACGCAGGCTTCCGTCGATGCCCCGTTTCCGGCAGTTGGACCACCTCGAAGGGCCATAGCTGCTACACGGGGAGGACACGGGACAGGACGACATTAAACACGTACATGTTAATTTGATTAGCTCTTCGTGACACGCGCACACACCACACTATGCTGTCGTCTCCCAGTCACAACAAAGATGGCAGCCCGACTAACGTCACCGCAGTAAGAGCAAGTTGCGACTTGGGAAACGGGTTAATTTTTTATGATCAGAAATCGAACGGAATATTTGTCCCCAAAGATCGCCATAGTCATTGACAAAATGTGAAAGTCATAACAGTGGGGACGTTCACGTCACGTGTTTTAAATGAACTTGCTCTTTCCAAACAGCTTTCCGAGGAGCCGCTGTGAATCCAGAGAGGCTTTAACTTAGTCTAGTTTAGAGGTCTGCCACGCCGGCTGTTTGGCTTCCTATTTCGGATTGTTCATTCATCCATTATAGCTGACCCCGTTTGGTGTCTGATGGCGGCTGCGGCCTGTCTCGCCTCAGTGGACTAACCAGACAAGGCATGTCAGTCCATTTATTTATAGTGATTTCGGGTTACCGCGCACGAAGTCCAACAACTTCGCTGTCAAATGGGCCTCTTGTTCCAGCTATCTCCACCAACACAGACCCGAACAGCGTGACAGTTCCTTCTCTCGTCGGCCTTTTCCGCCTCCTGCACTATCTCTTTCTCTCTCTCCATAAGCCGCCAACAACTGACGCGGGAGCGCCATGGCGCTATTGTTAAGTGTAACGTGACAAAGTTACGAATGAAATTAAAAAAGCAGAAACTTGCTGACTTTACTTCAAGACTAACTCACGAACGTTGTGACGCTACGAAGGTAAAGCTAGGCACACAAGCTAGCGCAGAAAAGAAGGAGGCGAAGAGAGCCGGAGTCTCCATTGGGACATGAACAGTGTGAGCTCAAGTTGACGTTATCCAAGTCACGGAGGAAATTCATACAATAACGTCAGCAGGAAACGTATTAGGCCAAGTTAGTTAGCTAGGATCGCATCTTAAGTTACTAACAATTACCTTCACAGTGCCTTCAATTAAGTGAACAAAGACACAATGGAAGCTCGTAATAACGACGTTTTAAGTTTGTGCACACACAATTATGAACGTAACCTCACCTATTTTCTATTTCGCTGTTGTTAGCATCCCGCCGACTGCCTCTGGTCCAGTCAGACATATTCTCCTTCTTCTATTAGTATCTTTAGCGGTGAAGTGTCCGAGAGGCTCTGCAGCAGGCTCACACTGTGCAGATACGCGCCAACACCGAAAGACGCGCGGTACCAAACAAGCCATCAAGTCATATGACCGGAAAGGGCGGCTTTACGTGTACATTTTACAACAGCACTGGGTGGACGCAACCAGGCGGCGACAGCAGAGGGCAGTAGGGGACCCAGTAGCTGCAGCAGCTGCAGTTACATCTGATTCTTCTTCTTTTTTAATGGCGAGTGGCAACTTGCTTTAAATGTTCAATACCGCCAACCGCTATGCTGGAGTGCGGACCAGATGTCCGTATTTCCATAAGGACTGGGAGAGAGAAAAAACACACATTTGTCTTAATTAACACAATGTATTAAACAAACTCAAAGCTTTATGTTACATTTCCTTAATGGTAAATACATTTTTAAGTTTCAATACCACCCCCAAATACTTTACTTCCTTTTTGTTTAGCCTTTCTCTAGAACTTCTGCAAGTAATATGCTGAACCATTTCTTCTTCTAATCCACATTCATATGGTCTTGTTGAAGTTTTCTCTTGAAGTCCATTGTTTTATTCAACCCTGTGTCCTCAGTCTTGACCTGCTTGTTTGCTCTATGGAGTTTTTTGTTTTCATTCCTTCCATGTTTCCTTTATCCCATACTTTAGCCAGGAAATGAATGCTTTATCTTCAGCTTTACTAAAAGCTAGCTCCATTGTTATTATGTGTTTCCTGTTTCGGTAAAGAGTCCGCCATCATTTCCCACAATGCCCCAATGAACCACATATACCTGTCTACTGTCTCTAATGGACCCAAAAGCACTCACATCAAACCATGTGCTTCTGTTGATTAAACAATCCAATACTATCACCTTGATTCTCTATCAAAAAAGACTTTAACATCAAATGCAGTTAGAGACTAGATGTGTAATCCGTTTCACATCTCTTTTGGTAACTCTGGCATGTCTTTTAATACCAGAGGAAATAAAAGATAAGCAGAATGTAGGTTTTAATATCCTTCCTGTCAGTAGAAAAAAGACACGTGTCCAAGCATTTGGTCACTTCTCCATTGTTCAGTTCTGTATTCTGTTCACTGAGTGTGTTCTCATATCTCTTGCACACCTCATTTGAACAACCTGTAACATCTGCAACCACATTCAGTTCAGTCTCTCTCATGTGCTATCTGGCACACCTTTACCCAATCATGCTCCTCTCTGTCCCAGGTGAGACTCATCAGTCTTCTTCAGGCCCAACACAAAGCCTTTTGTGGTGCATATTTTCACATCATTTTTCATTTATAGACGTATTTCCGCCAGGAAGATCATGCTATCAGTTGTGTGTCCTTCCATGAGTGACCTCCTGCTGCAGCAAACTGCATAATATTTCGGGGTGGCCAGTTACAGGTGGTGCTCAAGGACCTCTTGTGATTGTGATGACTCACACTTTACTCCAATCCTTTGTCTGTATGGATTTTCTCAATTACAGAACCTGGGTGTCCACCTAATTGTTATACTTTTGGAAGAGAGGCCGGGTGTCAATCACCCTTCATTATGTTTTTTTGGGGGGCACTCACACAATATAAAGCACGAAACTAGTCAAGAGCAGGATGTACCAAGAATCCCTGTTGGAATAAATTTGTTTTGTTTTGTTTTGTTTTGGTATGTATGGATGTATGTACGTATGTATGTATGGATGGATGGATGGATAACCTATTATTACCTTTCCTGTAGCCTTAGGTGCACCCTGCCGGTCAAGATGGTTCCTTATTAAACTTGTACCATTTTGTTTGCAGAGCAGCTCAGTCATGAAGCCCAAAGTTGAATAACTCTGAATCCGGTTTAGTTTCTGAGAGTTGATCACTAACAGTCCTCAACAATCTGCCCAACTCTTGTCTGTTACCCGCACGCATCTTATGTCGACCAATTCCAGTTCACCATATACATGTACAAAATAACATTTCATCAGGAAGTAATGATGATCATATTCTGTAGTTTATTCAGGAATACAAAAATATGTTTTCAGACAAGGGATAAAACAAATATTATTATATAATAAATAGAAGTATTTTTGTGACTAATAAATACATTTACTTTAAATATTTCAAAAGTAACCCCCAGATGTCTCATCTTATTTGCAAAAATATTTGACCAACAAGAATAAAACATTTTTTTTACAGTATATTCATTTTAAATTATGTTTTTTTTTGCCAGTGAGGTTCATGTGATGTGTGTGTGTGTGTGTGTGTGTGTGTGTGTGTGTGTGTGTGTGTGTGTGTGTGTGTGTGCGTGCGTGCGTGCGTGCATGAGTGTGTGTGTGTGTGTCACATCTCTGCAGCGTCTGTGTGTTTAAGGCTCAGACTTAGAGAGGCACTGCAGACCCGGCAGCCTCCAGCGACGAGCGCTGCTTTGGATCCTCAGGTCCAACCATTCCTGTTGAGCCACACCCGGAGCTAGACTGGGAGCACAAAGTAGAGACAGTACTATTCTTACTATTCAATCTCATCACAAAAGGCAGGTGGGTATGTCTTTTCTAATAACACAGAATTGTGAGTACTTTCAGGGTTCAGCATTTCACTCCTACTAGTGTTTCCATGCCATCTGAAACAAGCCAGCTAGGTAACAACACTACTCTCGTCTGGCCTAAAGTTTACGTCACATGTGTGATTACTGTGACAAGAGCTGGGGCTGTAATGTCCGTATACTGTTACGTTTTGATTTTATACGGGTTTGGGGCTGGTGTGGCAGAGACAAGAGGATAACCTGTGTTTTGGTTTGACCCACGTGGGTCTGCTTTGCTGTGAGGGGAGTGTGCTGCAGCTCCAAGGTACGAAAACAGGTCCGTCAGCCAGAGCTGCCAAGCATCCTAGTTCTGGCAAAAGAAGCCTTTCGGAGGCAGAGTATACACAACGAGGGTGTGAGTCTCTGTTTAGTATGCCACTTTGGATTCATTCCAATAATCCAACATGGACCATAGAGGCATTATTATATTTGTTATTATTTGGTATATATAAGTCCACAAGTCAGCTCTGAGGCTTCATCCTCTGATGTTGGACTGAGGACAGACTGTGACTTACTTTGGCCTCTCCAGGTACAAGTGATATGACAGACAGGACGGGATGGAGCAAGGCTAGCTGGTTAACATGCTAGCTGGTTAACATGCTCATCAGTTAACACAAGTGTTAACATTATCCTGTTGATAATGTTAGTTCTATGACTGTTTGAAACTAACATTTCAACCAGTTACACATTGCATCTTTTAAGGGGAGGGACGGGCATTGAGTCCGATACCTATACCAAACCAAAACGATGAGGAATCACATCTGTCAAGATATACCTTGGAACAAGGTAGGGCTCTCCAGGGCTGGAGGGGTTCAGTGGAGGGACGTCAACAGTCACAACTGAAGGATCCGACTGAGTCAGGTCCTCAGCCTCCATACACCTCAGGTTGGTTATGCTGCTCCCCACTGCTGCATCAAGGCTGTCTCTGCTGCTGTTGGCTGGACCTGAATAGTCACACACAAACACAGGTTACTGCCAGTGAATATACTTTCCCTTTTATCAAATTTATATATATATATATATATATATGTATATATATATATATATATATAGTGTTGGCCATTAGGACAACTGTGATAGCAGCAACAACAAAAAAGTGTCACAGACCGACACACTCGGTCAGGTGTGAGCTGGGAGTCTTGTGCAGTTAGAAAAACAGAAATCAAAGCTGATAAACTGTGACAGAGACTTGGGAGGAGACTTATGTCCACCAAGACAACAAACTCAAACAAATATCCTTGGATGGCTTCAAAGCAAGTTCGAGTGATCAAGTGTGGAAAATCCACACCTCATTTGAGTTGAGGATGTGTCAGAAACTGTGGTTTATTCATGTTCTAGCAGAGACTTTCTGACCAAGTGGTGTTATACTCACAGCAGCGTTTGAAAGGCTCCCAGGCTTTGGACTGCAGGTACGGTTTGGCCTGTGGCTGCTGGAGCAGACAAACCACTGCTGAGTCCACTTGCTGAAAAACCCTACAGACAGAGGCAGAGGATCCCCCAACCGGCTTAGCAAAAGTGGTGTGGGAAATAAGCAAATGTGTGTAATGCTAATTATGACTCTTTGCTGTTAAATATCTCATGTTAGCATAAAAAATATAACCCAATCTGCTTTTATCCATCTGCATAACATTTACAACATTTCTAAATGTGGTGGGGAGAGTGGCGGACATGCCATGACCACACCCACTTAGTGTATACCACTGTATAGCGTTCCAAACCATGGAGCTAGTATTGCATCATCTTTGTTATGAGGCATCTTTAAATCAGTGTGAAAAAGCAAAGACGGCGTAATGGCAAATCTTCTTTGTGTGTAAAATGAGCTGAAGTTTCAGCAGGTCAAATAAATACATTTTCAAAACACCAAGAAATGTAATATTTTCGAGTCCACGTAAAAAAAAGTTGACTTTTTAAGTGACCCATATGACAGTCCAAAGACTTTGCATTCTGGTGTTAAACAGCATGTGTTCAACATGGAGTTAGTTCCCACAAAAGCAAAACGTGTGGATTTGAAAACAAGTCAGCACATTGGTTTGTTGAGCAGTCACAGTTCAGTGTGAGGTACAGAACCTAAGACTACGTCGTGGACAGTGAGATAAAGGGTAGGATGGGGTACCGGAGGCTGAGCAGCCGTTGGTGGAGTTCCGCTGACAGACCGTATTTGTCCGACTGGATCAACTCTCTGATAGAATCAAAGTCCTGCTTCAGCTGGAGAGCTCCCTGCACACTGAGGAGGAACAGGACAGCTCTGCTCACAATTTATCAGCAGCACAAACTCACTGAGCAGTTATGCTCCATAACGATGAGGTCCCAAGGTCTTTTTAGAATTAGTGATATTCTGAACAAGTGATATTCTGATATATTGTGAACAAAATGTACCTGAACTTGATCCTCTGTTTCAGGATGTGTTCCATCCACGCCTCCATGAAAGCTGTCATTGTTATACTCAGTGCTTGAACACGGGCATCATCAGACAAGGGTGCCACGCCCTCTAAAACCTGACCAATCACAGTCTGAGTCGCCAAAGATGCATACTCACTGGGACTGCTGGGAAAACCTGTTGGGAATACACAATTGTCAGTACACAGTCAAATGTGCCAAAAGTTGGGTTCATTTGGAAGCCCAGTATCATAACTTTCTTTGGAAAAATGCCATCTTAATAAAGTATTATTATTGTTATTATTATTATTATTATTATTATTATTATTATTATTATTATTATGTTTTTATTATTATGTGAAATTATGTTTTGACCTACATATGAATAGGTGATGTAGTGGGTTCAGACTATGCCGCAATAGATGTAATTATAATTGTATTAAAAAGGTGGAGCTGTTATGAGAAACTGTTCAAGGATTATGTCTGTTTACCCGTCTAACCAAAGAAAGAACACTAGGAAGTTCTACTGCATGAGTATAAGAGTGCAGGCCTACGCCTCATGTCATGCTGCCATCAGCAGCAGACACACCAAACAACAAACGACTCCTCTTTAGCGAGATCATCCCAGCGAACAATATATCAGGTTCCTCATTTCTCTCATTCAAAGACCTTGAGAGGTCATCTGTGCCTTCAATTTCTCCACATGTAAACGGTCCAAAACGCCACAACCAGGCTCCTGACAGGTACCCAGAAAAGGAAGCACATTACTCCTATTCTGGTCTTTCTCCACTGCCATTTCGGTTCAGAACTCATTTAATGGTTCTCGTGTTTTTTTATTAAGCTCTCTTCTCTCCCAGACCTCCCTCAGGGCTGCTGACTTGGGGTTCTTTGGTTATAAGCTTCCTCTCAGAGGGGAGCTGTGCCTTTGCTGTTGCAACCCTAAACTGTAGAACAGAAGCCCCCTTCCTGTCTATTCGACCCGCTCCACTGGCTCCAAGTACAGACTCAAAACACACTTTGACACGTGCTCATGACCATGTCTGGTATATTTGTGCCCATGTGTTGTGTGGATTGGTGTTAATGTTGGTGTTTCTCATATTTTAGCTATACCAGGCGTGGTTTGCAAAGCACTTTGTGTGGGCTGTTTTTAAATATGCTTAATAAAGAAATGTGATTGATTGATAGAACATCACCGGCTACCACTGTAAATTTAGGAATCCTGCACTTATTATTATCTTTGCTCTGGCCGCTCACTTTAATTCTAACCCACACTGACATGGGTGCAGAGTCTGCCATGTTTTTCACTGTGTGTTTGGGGCTCCACCCTTTTCCACCCAGCTCAGTTAACAGGGACAAAAGTTATCTGCCTACAAAATCCCTGCAGCCAACCTCCAGGGGATGTGCATAAGGTTTCCAGCCAAACTCCCATGTGGAGCAGTGTGGAGGAAGTAGGGGGATTTATTGCCAGAACGGGATTATAATATTCAATAGTGTATAATCATCTGAAATACCTGAATTATTGTGTTTTTGTCCACCAAACACTGCCTAATGTGTTTTTACAGCACCTGAGGTTCCCTGTATTTATGGTAATGTATTCATTGAACATTTACAATGTATCTTTCTGAGTCTGTTGAGGTTTCCAGTTTCCATCCTTAAGTACAAATGACACTTAAAAGGTAATCTACTGTACAGTTAATATACAAACACATCCAGCTGGTGTTCCTCTGATAGAGAATGTAGGTCAAGACAAAAAAACAGAACATCTTTGTATTCCTTGGACATAGTCTGATCAGCAAATATGTGTTTTCTGTATGAGTTTCTGCATTGGCTGGGCATTACCAACCGCACCTGTCCTGAGACGGGGTCTCCAGTGTACAGCAGAAGGCATGGTCTGCTCAAAGATCTCCCCTGACATCCTCTTGCAGTCGCTGGAGAAGGTCTTCAGCACCAGAGAAGAGAAGGTCTGGTGGAAACAACAGTGGCATCAGGATGAGTGACGTCCACATTCTTTGGTTTGCATAATGCCACATTCATGCTGGCAGAATGAAAGAAAACAGAAACATCTTAGAAACATTCAAATATTATTCATAAACACAAACGTTAATGTTGGAATGAACAAACCTTACAGGCTATTCCATCGTATTGATTGTATTAGTGGTGGATTGTATTTACATAGATGTAACGTCAAAGGGGGGCATTATGTTGGGCCAATTTGATGTCAGCTCTCAAATTCTTGGATTGGATTCCAATTTTAAGTGTTATTGGTATTCTCCCTCAGTCAAACATCACATGAATGTTTAAGTTTATTCTTGATCTTGGAAACAGGTTTTGGTTTGCTGATGATCAGCTGAGCATACTTGCTTGGATTGTTAGACAATTCTTCAATATTTGCTATATAGTGCTCATGTCCAGCTGCTGAAACCTCCCCATACTGTCTCTTGACTATTAAACCATATCCTAAAAGGTGACGTGTCTCAGTAGTACAACATCTTACAAACTTGAATAGGTTGCACTCTTTTCTCACCAGACTACAAAAGGACACATCATCAACTTTGTCTCACCAAGTCTAACAACGTCATAGGCTGCAAACCTTGGGCTCATTTCTTTGATTTTGGTGCCCTTTGAACTGCGATATTTGAGGTGGGTGAGCCAGAAAGAATAAAGCTATGGTATGAAGCTCAGGCCTTCTTTCTATCAGCTGCTAGTCAGAAAGCTATGTGAAACAGGGACGGTCTCCTTCAAAAAAAAAAAATCAGATTAAAATATTGGAGTGGATTGTTAATGGCCAAGTTAATAGATACTTTGTGTCATACCTTGTAACTTATGTGATTCCTTGTGTCAATTTTCCTTTTTTTGTGTTACAACAAATGTTTTTCTTTTCTTTAGTTTTTTTATCTGTGCACTTGTTGGGTTTGTTGGTTTCGCCGTATTTTCTATAATATCAAAAAAGAAACGATCAAACCCAGCTGATGTGTTGCTGGATACCATTCTCTTCTTCAAAATGAAAATGGAAGAGGAGTCACTTTTTATTGCGGTTGTGTAGAATAAACCAGACAGGTCACCTGCAGCTCGGACACAGCCCTGTCCAGCGCTTCAAGTTGCTTCCTCAGCAGAAGCTGGTTGTGGTTATGAAGAGTGGAATGTTGGTTACTATCTGAATTCCTCATCAGGGACTTTGTCTGATGCACCATCATCTCTATTGACTCTCTCAGTACCTGCAGAGAAACAACACATCACAAACACTTTTTCAAAGTTTCGCAGAATTCATTTCTGCACAATAAGATAAGAGAATGTTGGACTGGCGGACAGACAGTAACATTTCTTTTTTCATTATTTCTCAAGCCGTCACTATATCCTGACAGTAATACATGCGTAGTATCATCGAGCTTGTGAACTCTGCGCCACCTGCAAAGCGGTGTCTTCACGTTAATTGCACTGCACTGTCAATTCATGCCTGTAATTTAAATATATTCAATTGATGATGGTTGACATTAATCAGTAACATACTTTGAGGTCTCCCTGTGTGATGAGCAGGAAGTTGTTGAGGCGCCATGAAGAGAGGAACTGGTAGGCCTTGGACATGACCCAGACCATAGACAGCTGCACGGTGGCTAACACCAAGCTAACAGTCTGTCTCTGGAGAGTGAGCCTGGAGGGGAAGAGGCGAGGAGAGCCTGCAGAGAGAGAAAGAGAGAGAGAGGGGGAAAGAGAGGGAGAGAGAGAGAGAGAGAGAGAGAGAGAGAGAGAGAGAGAGAGAGAGAGGGAGAGGGAGAGGGAGAGAGAGAGGGAGAGAGAGAGAATCTGAACCCATTGCTTGACATGTCTTTAGAGCAGAGCCGTACAGCTGGTGGTCAGAGGTGGCTAATGCTTCATTATGATCACCAGAACGAGCCCACCATACGAGAAAAAGTAAGGGAACGTTCATGTGAGAGTGCAAAGATGTTCTTGCATAAGCCCCATTGCGTATGTCTTCTTACCTGCCCGGCTGTTTGAGGGATGGCAGCTCAGGCACGACAGGAGAGGCGAGGACAGCAGCAGGAGGTGCTCCATGGTCACTGACATCATCCCATTTCCATCTTGCTCAGATGGACTGCTGCTCTGATTCACAGCTTTGAGACACTTGTCTCTCAGAGCTGAACCTAAACTTCTGCACACCTCTGAAGAAAAACAGTGTGTGAGAGACAATATGACAAACATGTGCAACAGAAGGCTGCAGTCAATACAGTGCATTACCTGTTTATTCATAAACACTGACGTTTATAGGGTTTGTATAAATTTAATTGAAAACTAGCAGCGCACTGTTCTGACGTTTAGATGAAGCTTATAGCTTGTGATTTAGTTGTGAGTAGTCTGTCTGTCCTTCACATATCTCGAGAACCATCTGATCGATTCCATATGTGGCAGGTGTTTTATGACACAAGGGAATGCTTTTGTCGAATTTGGAGCAATTTAGGAGCATGACAAACTTTGAATAAACACACACACACACACACACACACACACACACACACACACACACACACACACACACACACACACACACACACACACACACACACACACACACACACACACACACACACTCTGTGTATCACTGTGCCTGCAGTTCACTATACACCCAGATTGTGCTTAACTTCCCTGGAGTCAATACTCCAAGTGAAAGCACTAAAGTGTATTTCCCCTGTGTCTCTTGCAGTGAGCCGTGACCTGGGTGTGTTTCCCCCCTGTGAGTAAAACTGGATACTAACTTATTACACCAATAACAGCAAAATATCTTCTCTCAATAAATCCATGCTCTACTTTATAACTCACCAATGTTTCTGATCAAGACCTAAGTGTGTGTTTCTTCAGCCCAGATTTAGTGATTTCGGGGCCACAGGGAAAGCTGTCTTACTTTGTTCTCACCTGTTTTTATACTGGGAATGTTGGTATATGCAGTGGTGTGGTAGAAGAAGCAGGCCTGGTGTGTGTGTGCGTGTGTGTGTGTGTGTGTTTGTGTGTGTGTGTGTGTGTGTGTGTGTGTGTGTACTAACCATAGTCCCATTGACCATGTGCTGTAATGACTAACAGATACAGACAGAAGTCCTGCAGCATGGTTCTGCACTCCTCTGGAACCAGATCTACAATAAGCAGCACAAAACCCAGAAGAGTCATTTTGACCTGCAATTCCAATGCAAAATGTATTTTTTTTATCAAATATATAAAGATAGGTATTCACAACACATCATCAGGAACGTGTTCTGCTACTGTTGATGCTCCTTTAGATGCAGGTTTTCCAACAAAAATGTAATGTGGGAGATGACCATGTGCCAGTAAAACTCAAACGTTTGTAGTGAGGACATAAACTGCACATACACCTTGAATATTATTTGGGTCACGCCTGACAAATGCATAACAAACATTAAGGACAAAGTTTTTCAATTTTTTTGTCATGTTAGGTTTTAGTAGAAGGTTGAGAAGGTGGTGCGTTGGTAAATCTATCCAGGATCGAGTTGCGTTGAGTTTAACAATTTTGTCTGATCAAGTTTGCACATGGTGACTGAAAAACAACAACAATGGACTCAAACGACACCTTTATCAATTCCAGTCTTTGAAGCAAAGGCCAAAAAATAGAACTACAATTTCTGGGTCCATCATGTTATGCCATGGTTCCCCAAAAATACTTTCCCCCATAGTCTTCTATTGGGAAAGAGACATCTGTCAATTAGTAATGATAATTTTTGTTAATTTTTTCGAGGTAAATCAAGTCCTCTGTACAAACTGTCCTAACATTTGTAACATGCACAACTCGCTGAATCCAGAGTTATTTTCCTTACTGTGTTCATGGGAAGGAGAACAGGGCTGAAAGAAAGGGCTGGGGGGCAGGGTTAAAGGAAACGCTATTACAGTGGTTTATCAGTCAAACCTTTCTTGTCTCGGGTTCCTCTAAACAACTTTCATAGGATTGAATGGGGTGTCGCATCCTATGTATATCC
This sequence comes from Clinocottus analis, assembly GCF_023055335.1. Taxonomy (NCBI): domain Eukaryota; kingdom Metazoa; phylum Chordata; class Actinopteri; order Perciformes; family Cottidae; genus Clinocottus; species Clinocottus analis. Next base: position 20,312,426 of record NW_027175821.1, read on the forward strand.
AAATCGGTTTATATCTATGTTTAAAATAGAAATTTCTGAAATGCTAATCTTCACACCTGTAACGTCGACACCTTAAGTTTAGTTCATTATCATGTGAACTATTTTGTTTAATAATACATATAATGTATTATTAATACATTGATTGATTTGCGTCTTTACAGGTTTTGTATAAAGTCAATCATTTGAAGAAGTAATTAATAAAATGCAGACAAGTAAATGAATAAATAATGAATAACTGTGTTGTAGGGCCTGCCGTAAGCACACATCATTTGGCTGGACATCATCTTCTCACCTGTCTTTGAAGCTTCACTCATCCGATGCAGGATCTGGAAGCCCCTGTGTTTGTCTTGGAGGTTAATACTTCCTGCACTTTTTCCTGCTTGTGGCACATGCAGCTGCAGCCACAGAGCTTTGCTGCAGATTGTCCACAGCAGGGTGCGGTACTGTCCAAACAGATCCGCAAACAACAACGACTGGCCGAGGTCCAACCACTGGACCGAGTGAGGCCAACGGAGACTGTCCGGGTTCACTGCCTTCCTCCCTGCTCCAATTGTCTCCTCCTTCTCTGAGGTTCCATCCCTTCCAAAGGACACAATCACTGCAGTTATCACACATGGACTGTGCAACAGAGAGTGTGGTCATATGCAGGTCAATACTGAACAAATGTTAGACCACATTACTGGTGGATGCGGCAAGATGTCCAGTAACAGTCAGTGCAAAAATGTCCTCCTGTAACATTTCCTCATTCGAGCAGCAATGTATGTATTGAATTAAAGCCTAATAGGGCTACTTTGGATATTTTAAGGAATACCAGGAATTCGGTGCAATAATTCCACTGTGTTAGAAAACACACAAGGCTGCATGGGTGTCGGCGTGTTGTTAAAAGTGCCAATAAAACAATGAAATATGAACCAAAGACTCCAGTTTAAGTGACGGATCCATAAGTTTGAAAGTTTATTGGCTACCAATAAGCGGCTATAACATTATGAGACGGGCCTCAATCTGTTGTCATCTTGGTCTAAATATGTCCTTTGGTATGAGATAATATAGCATCCGTAATATTGACGGATGGTGATAATCACATTTGTTCAACGTCCTGTGTTTAGGGACTTCTAAGCAGCTGCTCACTGGTCAAGATAAAATACAACATATCCACAAACAATCCACAATCCACAAAACTGTGGAGAAACTCAGCTCTCCAGTCAGGTCTCTCCATGACTCACGAGCAATTTGTTGATGACCTACATCCAACCACAAGAGTCAAAAAAACATAATTTTTGTGCATCTTAATAAATGTTGAACTGTAATTGCTTGTATTCAGTGAACTGCAGGTTCTCCTAGTTGTGGTCCTTGTCCCTCTTAGTTCTACTGTTGTCCTTAGGTGATCATCATTGAAATCCATGACCAAAGCCTAAGGACTACAACATTTCTGAAAATTATTTGAGATACACTGATGGATCGGCCTGTGGTCAGTCTCATATAGCTGACAGACAGGAACAATGAACCAAATATTCAGTGTTTTGATCTTATTCCAGATTCCAGGAAAAACAATATTCCTTCAAAGTGGTTTACATGACAATAGAAAATATATATTCCACTCATATTTTGGAATACAAAGTAATTATGAACATCCAAACGGATGCTGTTTACATGACCCCATCAAATTTGGAATATTGTCATACTGGTATTGTAGTGGATTATCAGCATGTAAATGTAGTCAATGTGTTCCAACAGGAAACTAACATCCAACTATTGCATCTCCTCCAAGCCCCAGGGCAAGACTTACTTTGTGAAAGCCTTTTAGAGGTGAATCAATTTCCCAGTAGGAACACTTGAATAGTCCTTATTTAAATCATTCGCTTTTAAAAGTTATAAAATTCAATAATAGCTGAATCTATATTTATAATGTTCATGTCAGCGTGTCCGAAACAGAGGGCTGGGAGGCGGGTTAAAGGAAACGCTAGTGCACTTGATCTATGGCCCCTTGGATGCGGAAGATCTAGGAGCGGGTTGCACCAGATGGTCTCTACTAAACCTGGTCCTAAGAGCTAAGTGTCAGTCTTTGCTAACAGAGGTCTTTAGAAAAAAACTTTACTCAGTTCCACCAACCAAACTTAAGCCTAGTCTTGGCGATGCATGTTCCTGTGAATGGCCAGCATATGATATATGGCCATTGCCTGCTGTTGCCTCGCATAGAGCATCAAATGCGTCTCAGAGGATCTGAAAAGGCATCCACATTCTTTAACAATAGTGCATCAACTGTTAGTGGCTGGTTGATCTTCACAAACCCGAGCGGCTTCTTACCTGGTTGTTAGTTTCAGTTCAGCCCATTCCTGCTGATTTCCTTCCACATTTCGGTCCTTGCTCCGCTTTGTACTCTGTACTCCTGTATTCCATTCCACTGAATCAGCTGGATTCATACCGGGAGCATTCAAAATCATCAAGTCAGTCTTCTCGTTTGGTGATAACACCTCTGTTACTGTATCTGGGAGCAGTGGTTCAGGTGGAGCCTCAGGTGTAGGTGTATGTGACACCAGGAGAGCCAGCAGGTCATTGGAGGCAACTAACACCTGAAAAAGTAGCTCCACTGAGGAATGGTCCTGTTGACAAACACCTGACAGAGGCATGGCAGAAAGATCGTGAAGGGCGGTTGAAGGGGGTGAAATGGTCTGCAATAGTTTACGGTTTTCTAAGCTTCCTAAATTTGTTTGGACTGAGTCCAAAACTTCCACAGTAGTCTGGACTAGACCATTCTGGTATACACATGTTTGGTACTGGCTGGTTTGGTCTCTGTTAGAACCCTCTGATCTGTCTTTGACAAAAGTGGGATTGGCTAACACAGGATTGTGGTTTTCAAAGATAGTACTGTCCAAATGAGGGTGAGGGATGTAAACAAGAGGAGTTGTATGGCAGGTGTGACTAGATGACTGATGATAAGACGTAAGATAGGTGTGCTGCAGCTGCTCCCAGGTCAGCTCAGATCTTAGTGCAGAGGTCCCAGAGTGGGGTCTGGCCACCTGACTAACAGAGCTATCAGGACATACGTAGGCCTTGTGGCTGGTGTGGACCTGACAGATAGGACAGTTCTGCTCAGAGGCCCAGCAGTGCAGCTGCTTGGCTGCCACGTCTGCTTGATGCACCGCTAAAATCATCATCAGCTCTTTGACTGTGAAGGCAGCAGGGTGACGCCCTTTGTTGTTTGGAAGACTACAGTCCAGTGTGGAATAATGCACCTGCTGTAATACTGCAGTCCTCAGCTGGGTGGTGCTGTGCTGCGCTCTCTGCTCTCCCACTGCCTGGTTATACGAGTCTGTTCCCGCTAAAATGTCCTCCAGGACTTCTCTTGGTACAGAGTCTAATTCGGTCCGGGCTATTGCACACAGAATGATATACACATAACGTTCCATCAAAACCAGTGCCTGCAGACCAAGTAAGTCCAGAGTTTGTTTGATTTCCCCCAGCAGCCGGGTGTGATGGACGAGGGATGGCCTCAGGTAGTGGTCAGAGTGGACTTTGGAGAACAGGCAAGACCAGTGGTTGAGATGGACCCGGAGCTCCTGACTCAGGGAATCGAGACCAATGCTGGTCGAAGACCAACTGGGCGCGGTCTGGAAAAGAGAGGAGAATGCTTGTGTTTGTGAATAAGCACCAGCGATATCATTTGAAATCATTCTATACAAGTGCTGCTGACACTGTACCCGAGTATCACTACTGATACCAAATTAATTATTTTCTTCAGTATCGTATTATGAGCAATATAAACATATTTAATCTTTTAAAATAATTTTTAAAATGAGAAGAAGCCAAAGGTCTTAAACAATACATGCTGTTTCAACACAACCAGCCATACAATAGCTCTGTAAAACAGAGGTGAGGGAGGAGCTGAGCAACACCAGACTGAAAGAGCTCAACTGTTGGATGGATTGGTGTGACATATATATATATATATATATATATATATATATATATATATATATATATATATATATATATATATATATATATATATATATATATATATATATAAATATAAATAAATGGTTGGACGGCCAGATTAACACTAAATTAATGCGTTAATCTGCTCAGCCCTAATATATTTATATATAAACAGGTATTGCTGGTCTTGCCATCAATAGCTGTCAGATGCTCCTGTGTTGTGATTTGGGGGAGTTTTTCATGTTCTGATGTGAAGGTCCTGGGACAGAGGATGTCATATGTGTAAAGAAAATTGTGATTTGTGGCTATACAAAAGGAATTGAATTGAATTATGAGTGGACAACTTTATTTTGTTGATACATTTTTTAATTGATGTAATTAACCATTAAAGTATGCACTGCAGACGTACATATCTCCTTCAGCAAACAGAAACAATGAAGAAATAGCACCGTCAAACAAATGTGCATTCATGTGCAGCAATTCCGTGTCTCATTTGTTATCATTTTATACTACATAACGAATAAAGAAATAACAAAACCAACAATATACTGTTTCGGCCATCAGTCCTGGTCTCACTCTGATTTATTTTTGGAGATTACAGCACACATGGAATTCCCTGCAGAGGGACTTATGTTTTGTTTTTGTCATGCATACGGAGTGAGGTGACTCACACAGATATAGGTATTGTATATAAAGCTGATTTTGTTTTCTATATTAGACGGTTTTGAAAGAACTTTCTAAATAAAAAGGCAGTTCACATTTATCTGACTACTCATATTAATGATTGTAAAAGTAGCTATGTGCAAAACATTGAGATGTATTGAGGAATCAAAATCAAATCGTGAGGTTAGTTAAGGTTCACAGCTTTATTGCTCTCTGGGTCACTATAGCAGCACTGAAAACGTTATCGCTTAAATGGACTACGTTTACCATCATCACTGATTGGACATCCACATAAAACATGCCTCGTTTTCTCCTTAAAGTAAAGCAAAGTTGTGCTGCTTCTCCATGTGTTTCACGTTACACAGAACAATCGGATGAAGTGTTCATTTCACTGACAGAAACCTTTTTAACAGTTTCCTGTCGTTCAGCCTTACCTGTCGAGGTGTCCGGTGTGATTTCTCCAGCTGCTCCTCCAGCAGGTGGCTCACCCTGGATATGTACGCTGCCGCTAGGCGAGCCCTCCTGCTGTACTCGTGTATTAAGAGAAGTAGGGACCGCTGCTCCAGCAGCCTCCACAGAGCTGTGTAGTGTCCCTGCAGGATGGAGGAGGAGGGCAGGAGGAGAACTCCACCCTCTGCTGGGACGCCTTTAAAACACACCTGCTGTGGTAGGGAGAGAGGAGGTTTGACATTGCTTCTTCTGCTTTATCACCCCAATTACCTTCAAAACTATAATTCTTAATTTTTTTACCATTATTTCAATACTTACTTTCTTCCTTTTTCAATTATTTAAATATCTTGTCACAGTGACCTTTGACCTCCGAAATCTAATCAGTTTTTCCTTGATTTCAAGTGGACGTTTGTGCTACCTTTGAAGTTTTGAAGAAATTCTGTGAGAATTTCCTGAGAAGTCTTTGTTCACGAGAATAAGACTAATGTACAACATGAGATCATAACGTCTCGGATGGCGGCACAAAACTCCTGTTTTGTTTAATCTACCACGAAAGAACAGTGCAATGGGGAGATCCAGTACAATGTTTTTCCTTCTTACTCTTAATCATGAGGTTGAGAGCAATCAACGCCTGCTGGCATACAGCTTGCCTTCCCTCCCGAGAACTCACCTGTGGGGGTCCCTTCTGGGCCCAGCTGACCTGCTGCCACTGGGGTGCCACGGTCAGAAGAGCTCGTTGCAGACGCAGGAGACGTGCAGACGACTGGGACACCAGATTGTGAGCGACTACAAAATTCCCCTCGACTTCTTCCTCATCTTGACTGCGGCAGTGAAACAGCCACTTCAGACTGGGATTAAAGGTGCTCCTGAGTAAAGACTCTGCTCGCTGCAAGGAACGGGAGATGGACCTCTGGGACCAGGAACCTGGAGGGGCGGACAAAACATTGGTAAAATGTTTTTATTTCACATTAGCATATCAATGGGCATTTTCAGCTTTTAAAAAGAAATTAATCTGGAGGAAAAAAAGTAACATTCTACACAAGTGAATCTGTGTCGGTTTTAAAATTCCGTTTTGGTAGTAAGTAGAGCAAAATGATGTTCACTTCAATTAAATTAAATGTATTTTATATAGTACAAAATCACAAATTATCCTCGCAGGGCTTTACAATCACATCGGATCAGAAAAAACTCGCCAAAAAACAGAAAAAAACTTTCACAGGGAAAAAAGGAAGAAACCTCCAGGAGAGCAACAATGGAGGATGCCTCAATCAGGACGGACAGAAGTACACTAGTTGTCATGTGTACAGAATGAACACACACAAAGTAGATGTTTAGAAAAAATGAATTGTGGATGACGGTGTCAAGGCTCCAGAAAAACCTTGGAAAAAAATTGAATAAGTCATTTGTTTTTAAGAGAGACACTTTGGACATCTATTTGTGAAGTTCAGTTTGCAGTGACGTTCCAAAGTCACAGCTTGCTGTACATCACGTACTGTATTTCCTGTTAGTATGAAGCAGGTATGTACGTATGTTTACTTGTCTGTGTACTAACTGCAAGAACAGCGTACGGTGAACGTTAGTTTGTAGTAGTGGCGGCCGTGGATTATCTACCTGCCTTCACTGTCTGAGTTATCAGCTGTTTAACGCTGAAGCAGAGCAACAGAGGGAGACACCAGTTGTGCAATGAGAAAATGAGATAATAGGGAAAAATAATTATAATACATGTAGTGCATTTGTGAAAAACAATTAAATTATAAAATAGCTATAACTTTTAATATTATAATATTTTTTTTATAATAAAAAATCTATAACATTGTGATTCTGTTTAGGCCAGCAGAGAAGGCTTAGCAGGCCCTGACGGCCCGCCACTGGTACGTAATACACCCTGTGTACAGTAGGATCTGCGACAGAGATATGGGCTCAGTCCTCTTGTCTGACACCAGAGTGTGTTTTTGGACACTGACAACTTCATCTTTATCTGCTACTATAGTACCATTAGTGGTCAGATCCTCCGTCACCATGCAGGAACTTCTCTGAAAGACACAAAGGGAAATCATCCATCCAGTCAGTCAGCGAGTGTTTGAGAGGATCATCTTTGAATGCTCTTGAATCGATATAAGCGTTATCACTGCTACACCGTCTATCTTATTTAGGCCTCAAAATGTTGCAACATAAGACTGCTTTAAGTCTTTAAAAAACGATTTTTCCGACAATTTCACTGAAATCAGGTTTCCGCTGCTGGACACCAAAGCAATGATCTTTCTTCCCTTTTCCATGATTTGTAGTCCATGATCTGAAGTCAATAATCTGTAGTCCATAATCTGTAAATCCATGATCTAAGTCAATGATCTGTAGTCAATGATTTGCAGTCAATGATCTGTATTCAATGCGACCAAAGCTAAGATTTTTAAAGCTCAACGGAGCTGCAGGGTGAACTGTAATTCTCTCTGGGTTCGTCAATACAAGCAACCCCCATTATTACCATTGATAGACAGACATCCAATTGACAGGGAATAACATTTTTTATTTACTTAACTGACCTGCTCCTTTTCTGGACAGATTGACTCAGGATTATCTGGACGAGAGAGACAAAAAAAAAACTCCAATCATCCGACAACATCAAAAACAAAACGTAGGACTGTCTCATCACTGGACCAACATCTCTTGATCTCTTGTATTACGTTCCAGAGTTTCTCAGGAACCATGAATGTAATGAAATGCTTAAATAGGCTTAGAAAGGTAAAATAATTGAAGGGATGTCTTTTGAAAGGTCCTACCCCCTGATAGTCAAATACAAAACTCCTCAAATTAATAATTTCTAGGTTATAAAAACTGAATCATCTCTGATTGATAGTTGATCTATTACAATTTTTAATTTTCAAACCATTAGGATGTATGGATTTGAGGAGCCTGTTAATGGGCTACACAGCAGAAACCCCCAAGATCCAACAGTGGGATATTTGTGTGTGTGTGTGTGTGTGTGTGTGTGTGTGTGTGTGTGTGTGTGTGTGTGTGTGTGTGTGTGTGTGTCAAGTGCTGTCAGACCAGGTTTTCCACAAGGATCTGTTAGTATCTCTGGGTTGTCGTGATCCATCCCAGACAATGCAGCTGAGCTGTGAACAGACGTTATAGACATTGTTAGCTGCTTGATAAGGGTAAATGGACTGTACATCCATCAACCACTCAAAGCACTTACACATCATATTTAGGCCTCAAAATGTTGCAAAAAAGACTGCTTTAACTCTTTAAAAAACTTTAAAAAACTAAATGGTTGACAATTTCACTGATATCAGGTTTTCACTGCTGGACACCAAAGCAATGATCTGTAGTTCATGATCTGTAGCCAATCATACACAGATGGCACAGCTATGAAGTTGAAGGATGACTCGCTCTTTCACTGAACCACAAAGCCAAAAGACTTAAAGAACACTTTTTAAGGTGAGGTGTTTGATTTCAGATTCAAAAGAAGAGAATACATGATGCACTGTTGTCGAAGAAACCACTAAATTTACATCCCCTCGACCAACAGTAACACCCACATGGATCGGTCACTTTATGGTATTTTCCTTCACATATTTGAGTCAAACGTAACTGTTGACACCGGGTCTCGTACTCGCGGACGTTTGACTGAGCAATGGACGGTACAACCCCAAAGCATTATAAAGACATTCTTACTGAACATTAGAAATGGTGTCACACGTCCATCACTGGGGCATCCTGACGATTCAACAGAAGGACCGTTGGACCCCTCACGTGTCCTCACGAGACGCGGGAGCTTCACCTTCACTGAGAGCGAATAATCCCGCAGAATTATAGTCCCAACAGCAGAACTATAGTCTCAACAGCAGGTTTAGCCCCTTTAGCGAAAACTAACGGCGTTTTTATCCGTGTCCACTATTTGTATTTATCACATTCCTTCAGTGAAATGGCCGCCGAAAACCAAGTATCTTATTATTGACTTACTCCTTTTCTAAGAGTTGCCTGTTAATCCACTGCTCACGAAGCAGTGTGGTTTAAAATAGCATCTGCTAGCCAAGCCTGAAAACAGTAAACACAGGAAGTAGAAACAGCCAATAGGGAGAAAGCGTCCGCGGTCGTTATGGAAAACAGACCGCTTGTCTTTTCTTCTTCTGTTGATGGATTTGCGGCAGGCTACATGGGCCCATTGCTGCCCCCAATGGTCGGTGTCAGGCTGCAGCACAAACTGTTTTCTGTTTCCAAAGGTGTATACACTTCTCACTATTAAGGCCTTTACACGAGAGATGAAAAACGAGGCAAAATACTCACGTGTGTATATTATATTTCAAAAGCTTTTATTGTGAGAGGTAAGTACAGAATAAAAAAAGGTACCAGAGAAAAAGATAAAAACAATAAAATTTTAATCGAGTCATTCATAGAAAATAGTTTGGGAGAGGCGATCAATAGGGTTGTCTATTTTTCAGTGAGAACTGAAGGTGAGTTTTTTATAGATGTCAACAGCAGTTTTTAATACTGGACTATAAACCCATTACATTACCAGATAGTCTGTTAAGGGTTGATGTAGCAGGGTGCCACAACCCACGTACACAGCAGCAAAGAGCCGATGCTACAGCAAATGGACAAAGTTTTGGCTTACCTAAGATAGAAAAAACAACCTCGCCCTGCAAAAAGACACGTCGCTATTTCCAAAGCATGCTATTCACGTTCTATTTGAGAATTTACGACCAAAACAATTGAAACTCATGCTAACTGATAATATAAATCAGTATTTTTTGTAGAAATTCTTCATATTCTTAAAGTTTATTAAAGTTCAGGTTAGCCAGGTCAGTTATACGCAGCGATGCAGCAGTAGTTGTATCTGTGGAATTTCCAACGGTAGTTAGTCACACGCCTGCGCACTTCAACAACCACACCTATTATCAGTATATTGACCTTAGAGAAGCAGACTGGCCTTGCATGTTCTAGTCTTGTGAGAAAAGATGAGAACATGATTCTCCTCCTCTTAGACAAGTTAGAGCGAATGAAATGTTAGATGTTCAAGACGGAAAACCGTATATTAAAGAGCCATCCTCCCGGTTGTTCAGGGTGTTGTTTTGGACCGTCAACCTGCGCGTTGACTGGACGACTCCCTGTTATTGCGATTGCAGCGCTTGTTACTTCACTTGTGATTAGAAAATATAAATTACGACATTGAGAGAAGTTGTCGAACTGAGTTCCTCTGGAGGCTACACCAGGCATCTAACAATTATTACACGCTAACATAACACAGTATGCTGCTGCAGCTCCCTCTATCACTTGACCACTTTATGTGGTATTCTGTGTGTTGATTTAGATCAAATGTATGGTTATATGAGCTATCTCAAACAGCTGAGCCTTTCCGCCAAATCTAACTGAATAAGCATTTGATACAAATTAACTTTCAAAAGCTTAAAGTGGTGTAATTTTGATAGATTCACAGCTATTCCTCATTTTTGAAGTGTTTGAGCACAATGATAAAATCCTGATGGACATATTTTCCAAATCAAAGCAAATTTCTTTATAAAGCACTTTTCACAAGACATGTAAGGTTCAGCTTCATCATCGTCATAAAATACAGAATTACACAATGGAATGAATGGAAAAAAGCATCTTAATTATAAACAACCACTATACAGTGAACCTATACCTAAATCTATGTCGTCTATTTATGATTTACCAAATAGTACAACTTCATTATTCCTCCTAATTCATATTCTAGTCATTACACATGTTGAACACAGGCAACATCAGCATTATGCACTTTACATTATGAACTGCCACTTTGCCATTTTTGCTCATATCACTTTTAAAAATTGGTTTTGGCGGGAGCCCTTTGAGGCTTTAGTGAGGTTTGTTCAAGTGTTTGTATAAACCCCAAATGAATCCTAAAAAAATGTATACCATAATGTGATCATTACTCTGAACAGTCAGCATAATCTGAGCAAGATTTCCCAACGATGCCTTTTCGAGTCGCCCCCAAGTTTTTCCAACTCCATGATTCAAGGCCTAAACAACAACCTACAGAGTTGGAAAATCTGAATAAAACAAAGCCTTTCCAAGGATTTTAGTCAAAAAACTGTGTCGTTCGGTTCAAATATGGAAAAGTTATCAGCTTTATGCCGAAACCTTGGATTGGGGCATGCTGGGTATTACAATTTGCATACATTTCTCCTTAAAATGCGTGGCACGTTCAAAGAAACCTCCCCCCTATATATATATATATATATCTTTGTCAAAAATGTTCTCGTTCAATTAATTGGTAGTGTAACCTAGACAGTTATGTAGTAAGAGAGCATGTGAAATTTTTATAAAGACAAGAGTAGTTTGCAACAGGAATTGCTGAAGATAACAGACTGAACAATTTGTGGTTATGCTGAACATTTAAGGTCCAACCTCAGACATCTGAAAAAGCAAGAGACATTGTGAGCTCAGGGCTCCAAAAGATCCAGAATAGAAGTCCTTTGTAAAGAGTGGTGGGCATGTAGAATTTTCTTTTCTGGTCCATTTGGGAAAATGGGATGTAGTCCTGGAAAACTTAAAGTTCTTGGTCCCTACGAATGCTCTAACTATTTCATGGTTGATTTTTTTTCAGCCAGTTTTATGTCTCATCCATTACTTTTAAATTCAATCATGTTTTTATTTTTTTTAGCATTTATTTCTAGATACAATCAGAGACTATAAACAATGAATCTTTCAATGCTTCATTCCCATAGTGCAAGCAGTATTCCGAACATTCCCATGCAGCAGAGGGTTGTGGATAGTAGTGGACCATCAGAGCCATTCAGGAAGTACTCAACCCGAGACCAGGACCCATTATTTGGCAAAGGGTTCACTCCCAACGTCCAGCACATCAGGTTGTAGATGTCCACCGCTCGAATTGGAGCAGCCCGGAAATTTTGCTTGAAGTCTGAATGAAATGAAGTAAATTAATTAGATCTACATCTTAAACTAGCATAACTGAAAATACAGAAATGTCATGTTTTCATCTTGCCAGTCCAGCGGCTTCCTCCTCTGTTTCCTTGTCCCCTTGTCTCCTATGTGTCTTTTCCCTGTCTGTCTGTCTGCAAAGGAGGCGGGTCCATTTCTTCCTCTTGTCAGCTGTTCCTGTCTGCAGGAACAGCTGACAGCGATGACCCGTGATCGTAATTCTCTTTCCCTGCTCACCCTGTTCTCTTTTTTCCTAGTGTTCTGAATTCCTACCCGTCACCTGACTTCACGCTCGCCACCAAATTCAACCCTGCCCTGCTCCTTATCTTTTCTTTTTTTGTGTAAATAAATCCCTTTATTTTTCCCTAAACCTTCCTTGACTCCTGGCACTAACAAGAAATCCTAGAAAACTGAAATGTAAGACTGGCAGAGTTGAAAGCTGAACTGCTTACCACGAAGAGACAAGGAGACATTTTTAATCGATACTTAACATCTTATGAGACATAGTAGAGCATTGGGCTATTTGAATTCATTGATTAAATAATTTCAGATGATTTATATCACTTCTCTGTAGCATACAATGTTGACCCCTAATGATTCCCTGTCCCCCCTAAAAAGACTAAAATAAATCTATTCGGTTCTCACAGAGTTAAAATTAAGTATGCAGAAGTTGAATTTTACAGTGGAATGAGGATTTAGACGTCTCCCACTGTCTTGCATTGTAGAACAATGAAAAAATAAAAGCTTAATATTTAAAATGAATAGGGCGTAGAAACAAGTAAAGCCAGAACATAATTGTCCTTAACGAGCTGAATATATTGATATTCAAATGTTTTGCAGCTTAGAGTATAGCGGGTAACAGGAGAGGTGCAGTTTGCTTTAGGACGGAATTGCGAAGGAATAATGCACAGAGTGTACTATTAAAATTAGAAATGTTTGTTACCAGGTCCTGTCGCCAAGAAAAACCCTCTCATGTCGAGGTACTCGTTGTCGTACCCATGCCAACCATTTTGCCATGCTGACGGTTTCCCAGAGTCGTTTTTCCAGTATGGGAGTTTTGCCTTGTTCTAGGGACACACAATCAAATACACACAATAAATGATTTTAACAAAAGATAGAACAAAGTGTGCAGTAAGATTTTATTGGCTGAAACCATAGCTATACACACGTGATCCTTTAGCTCCTAAATGGACCTTATGTCAACATTAAAGAGACCAAGCTGAGGTTTCTTTTAAACACACCTAAGTTTGAGTTACATTCAGTGTTACCTTAATGCATTGTGAGAGTATAAATAAAGTTACCTCAGTGATAAACCAGCCAGGATCAGCCACCAGAGTCAGGGGGGAAACAAACTTCCCTCCTTTGAAATGGAACCGCTCAGGGATCTCCTGTCTGCCATAGACATGCATGTTAGGGACCTGGGACAACGCAGCATGCACCTGGTAACACACACACACACACACGCACACGCACACACACACACACGCACACGCACACACATTAAATGAAATCATTGTAATAACTAACCCTCCACTTATCCCTCAATAACAAATTCAGCATACGTAGAAATATCTCCTTTATCAATGGACCCCTTCAAAGATTTTCAAACATATCTATAAAATAAAAAGACACGGCTGAGAACAATTGTTTTTGGGGGCGGATAAATCTGGCCGGCTGTGGCTAAATCGGTTTAATTCGGGAGGTCAGACCTCTCCAATTCCTTCCCATAATTCCAACCCTGGACCAAGCAGTCATGAAAACAACATGAGCCGTTACTGGCTGAACAAAGCCAACCGGCTCTCTTGTGAAAGGAAACAGATTGTGGCCTCACCTCTTGGTACTTGTTATCTTTGGGCCACAGACTAACTACTGGTCCTCTGTCCATCATCTTGACAATAGCTGACATGGTGATATACTTGTCTAGCTCTATGACCTTCTCCATCCACTGGATCTTTGTCATACCATGGTCTGAAAATAGCATAATGTTCAGCTGGTTCATCATGTTTTTATCCTGAAAGAATCACAAGAGACAGAAACAGATGTAAAATAAACTGCACGGCAGGAAGAGTAGTAGTAGCTATAATTGTAGTAACAATAGTGGGAACATTACTGACTTTAATTTTGCTGCTGAGTGTCTGCATAGCGAGATCCAGTCGTTGCACAGCTGTTCTGACCTGATGAGACTCTGGACCAAAGTGATGGCCCTCCACATCTATTTTCTCATAATATATTGCTGCCATGGCGGCTTCGCCTGAGCTACACACACACACACACACACACACACACACACACACACACACACACACACACACACACACACACACACACACACACACTTTTAGGTATCTGCTGCTATCATTATTGCCTATATTTGAATAGTTACATTCTTATAAAATGATTTGGTCACTGTCACATGAAAACAAACCTACACAATGTTCACCTTCGAGGCTGTGTTAGCTTTAGAACTACATAGCTTTGAGAATACCTTTCAGGATATCTTTATAAGTCAACAGTTTGTCTGATCACTTGTTGAGTTTAAAGCTATCTAGTGCTGATACTTATTGTCATCGTCACTGGGTTTCGTCTATATCCATAACTTTGCTGTGCATTGTTCAGTTCTCTCTGTTCTGCTGTCATACCATGTCTGAATAAGCCGCCAGCTCTTGATTTTTTTTATGGACATAAACTTTGCAGAGTTTAGCCTTTAGACATCATGGACTTATGGGAAATGATGTTTGTTAGGGCCACTAAACGTCTACATTTCCAACAAACAACTGCCTCAAACTGTCTTTCAAAAGAAAACTCGTCCTTACACGGCCGACTGTACAGGCTTTGAACAGGCTCTGTTCAAAGGCGGAATAAGTAATTGGCAATGTTACAACTGTTGATTTGAATGAGGTCTTGAATGATTTCTGGAACAGAACCCACTTCGCCTCTTTTTGGGGTTTAATAACTAACTAATTTGTGGCTATGTAAGTTCTTGCTTTTGCTGCTTTTTCCAGCTCAAAATATCACTTTTTCTTTTAGTGTCGTGGCAGTCGAGATTCAAGTTTCAAGTTGTTTTCCATGTAAGGGTTAAAAGTAAGCCATGGATCACAGGGCGTCATCGAATTCTTACCTCAAGGCATTAAGAGCATTCACTATTGACTCTGTGAGGTTTTTCTCTGATGGGTTGTAGACATATTCCTCACAGAATGACGGACGGACACTCAGAATCTCCACTTCACAGCCTGGAGACAAACAAAGAGATTGCTGCAATTTTTTACTTTATCATTGGGCATTTGTGCTCAGGCTGCTGATAAATCTTCATCTTGTAAATAAATAGAACAAGCACAATATATACGAGAGGACTTTGAACTTCAACAGCATACTCCTTTTGTTGTGGCTGACAGTGGGACCAAGCTGTAGTGTCGGGGTATTCAACTAATGTTCAACAAGGTCCAGTTTGAGAAAACGTCCTCATGCTAAGGTCTGTCCAATAATGTCCAACTTGCGCTATGATTTATATTGAAGTAGCCAGTAGTTAAAACACTGACTGTCAAATCAAATGAAGATAAAAAGAAATAATATCTCAACAGTATTTATTAACAGTTTTCAAATTTAACTAGATGATTTATAAATACTCTCACAAAAAATACATATTCTTCATGCATTTCAATTATAATAAGAGCTGGATTTATCAATGGAAAGAAATTCATCACTTTAAGGTTTTACAAAAAAAACAACTTAAAATAAAAGACTCATTTTTGTACTTTTTTGTACCGGGGACCGGGGGTCGGTGACCCGCGGCTCTAGAGCTGCGTGCGCCTCTTTAGCGCCGCCCTAGTGGCTCCCTAGAGCTTTTTCAAAAATGGATGAAAATGGATGGGGGGGGGGGAAATATATCTTTTTTGTTTTAATATGGTTTCTGTCGGAGGAGAAACATTCTTAACGTTTTCAAATGCTGTAAAATGAGTAGAAAAATATAAAATTTCTGTCAATGAAGATTTGCGTCATAGCCTGCGACACGTTTCTTTCAGCTTGGCACGATGCCAGGCTGGTGGCTGTTGCAAACAAACCTGCGGATGTGTGATGGGCCATTTATCTCAAAGGGAAAAAGAGAAAGTTAGCTAAGGAGAACAGAGGATTCAACAGTTCTTGGACCGAATCATTTGCTTTCATTGCCAATGCGGAAGGATTGCCTGCATGCTAGCTTTGTAATGAGAAGATGATCCGAGTGTCTGTTGGGTTCACTGCAGTGGTTCACTGGACTAGATGGAGTTTATTTCCCCATTTTGGCTTGTTGAAGGAAAATGTTTTAGAGAATCATGTTGTCACGGCCATATACATACATATAAGTGAATGTTTTATCCACATGAGGTAATATCAAATCCAATGAGTCGTCCCAGCAACGGCTACAACAACACATAAGCACACACACAGGTTCCTAATGTTCCTGTGCACAGTACATATTTTTGGCAGAAGCCAGGCCTTTCTAAGAGTTTGTGAAGCACACGACCCTTTAGAACGTTCTGTAAGGAAGAACACGTTGTTGTCAAGTCCAGTCAGAATAACAGGATGGAGCCATATCACGACCTGTACACTTCCACTGGTGAAGAGTTCAGGTGTTTCAAAGCAGTCACTGTGACCTGGGGCACGTCCAAGTTCTAGCCAAAAGGGAGGTTTCAAGCGGGAAACCGGAGTATGGGCCACAGGCCAGCATAACATCGCAAGCAGACACCATTGTCTAAGAACTAATTGGGGGACTTGGTCAATAACAAATGATGAGAACTATGTGATATGAGAAGAAAGGTGGGACCTTTGATGCTCATGAAATCATGTATGTTACCAAATGGTTTGGCGTTTGCAAGTTAGTTGGTTCTGACGGTTGAGTGATCTAGCTCGCCATCAGGGGGAATCCGGAGCCAACCCAGTTTTATTTGTATACCTGTTGGTGTTATGAATAAAGTTGACGTGGAGTAAGAAAACCTTCATCCAGTCTCTGGTTTCGGTCTGTGCGTCGTGGAATCACGGAGTGCCATCTGATCGAGTATTTTGTGGGATCTCAAGTCAGATTCAAACCACAGGACTTGTAGCAGTAAGAGGGATTGGGACACATTTGCCTGCAAGGGACCATCTTTTTAACCACAACAGGCTGCATTCACAAACAACCCAACTTAGAGAAGACCGGACCCGGTGCGACGCGGGCCGTTACGGGCCCGGACCCCGGTGTGACGCGGTTCGTTACCGGCACCTTCGGCCCCGTTACCGCCTCACACCGCCCCTTTTCTTTTCCTCCGCAAAGTTTAGAAATTCAAATATGCTTAAATTCAGTGGGAAAGCAAGAAACAATAACACAAACACACGATTATAAACGTATTTGTAATGAACAATGAAACTAAAATATGTGTATACGTATACGTGTTTTACACATATTTTAGTATGTCAATCACAGACGTATAATCAACGTATTTGTAAAACGTCAAAGACAGACGTAATCAGGGAGAAAATACATTTCTAGTCAACGTAAGTGAAGATGCGTATTCTGGGGGAACGTAATTTGTAGAAGACAGGATGCGCTGCAGGAAAAAAAAAATTTAACCATGAATGCTCATTATGTATTTGTAGCCTACTTAGTCATTTTGATAGTAGGCTAATATAGACACTTATGCTGTGTTCACACCGAACGCGTCAAGATTTCGACGCGCGTCGAGATTTCATGTAAAGTCAATGCACAGCCGCGTCGAAGCTGCGGTGACGCTTATTTTCCAGCGGGCAGCGCATCAGACGCGTAGAAGCAGCACGAACAGCCCGCAGGTCGCGGAGCGAACTCGGGTTGACGCGCAAGTTGAAATTTCCCAACTGCGGCAGCAAAAACGCGTGAGTCATAGTTGCGTCCGCCAATCAGCGTTGAGATGGTCCGCTCGTCACCGCCGTCCTGCAGGTGCTGAATCAAACTGCTGCCGGTCACCCGGAAGGAGCTAATAGCGGCTTCATTCAGGCTGTTGTGGGACTACGGAGACTATTATGACCCCAGACACCATGGAGATGATGTTCACACGTTCTGGTGACTTCCACAACAAGTATAAAGCAGACCTCATTTTCACCTGCTGGAGACAGCTGATTAAAGGTTCATTATTAAACATCCCTGCTGTGAAAATAATGCAGGACTTTACACAGGCTGTGGAGAGAGCTTCATTGATGAAAATAGAAAAGGATCTGTTCTGTCAGAAGAGCATGTAATATACAACATAGAAATGAAGACAGCTTCAGTCGAGTGTTCATCTTAACAATGGACGTGCTCACCAGGCCAGTAGTACATGAAAACCTTCTTTCCCAGTTTCTGCATGGTGACCCATAAGGGCTCTGATCCATCCCACCAAAGAGGCAACCGGCTGTCAAGGTTGGTCCCAATCAGAAACTCCTTCTCGGAGGCTTCATCCCACATGTAGTTTCCAGTCATCTGATGAACGTTACAGTGACGACCTGACAAAAATCAACAAAAATCATTTGAAAGAGCATAGTTTGAGTATCCAAAGCCTGATCGTAATTCTGTGCCAAAGAGTTCCATCAGTTATCCACACTTGACCATGAAACACAGTGTATTTTTTATATACTATTCCATCCACAGAAATGAAAATAAATGCACGTAAGTGTTTTTAAAGTTTCTTCAAACCCAATGGTCTTGAAGCTGCCACAGACACAGGAAGTGAAGACAGAAAGTATTAGGAGACGGACTGACGTGTTATTAGTTTTAATCTGAAGCAAATTTAGTCAATTTAGGCTAAAGCAAGAAAAAGTCAGAATCAAGCAATACTGACTGCCACGGGACGGATAGGGAAGGTGTCAATGTGTGTGTGTGTGTGTGTGTGTGTGTGTGTGTGTGTGTGTCCTGCCAGTGATTCTTTCAACAAGAGAATGTGCTCAGTCAAAACACACATCAGCACATTGCCAGGGGGCAGGCTCCAAAACTCACATCCCATTGGCCAGGAGGGTCTTTTGTTTATAAAGCTTAGTAAGATGGAGGACTCCAACTCAAAGGCATCAGTGCAAATGCATCAGTCACACACACACAAACACGCACACACACACACACACACACACACACACACACACACTCACACACACACACACACACACACACACATGTATCATATTGTTCTACTTTGGGTGAAACTTATATTGCTAAATTCTTAAAACACAGAGAGACAGTTCATTCTGACATCTCGCCTGCTCGACAGGGTCAGATAACAAAGTGTAACATGTTATCTGTTTTATGGCCTGTATTCTGTACTTTCTTTTCCTTCTCACGCTTTCTCCCAGGGCCTGCAAACAGGTGTGGGGGCGAATATGACTAATGTGTATACGACTTTCTTACACTTTTTTAAATGTATCAGCCTTCCGAGCAATCTGTGGTGAAAGAGCTCTGTTTATTCAATTGAATATTCCAAGTATCTGTTCAATAAATGCTAAAAGTCATTTAAGTGTTTCAATCTCTAAAGGAGATTGAAAGGGTTCATTTTCACAGCTCTGGCTCAACTGTGGATGAGACTTAAAGAATGCTTCTACATCAGTGGTGTAGAAATGGTTTGGTAACATGAACCTACACAACTTACTCATAGTCATTATAGTTATGAGTTACGTTTTGCCCAAAGACTTTGTGTAACACTGCTGTTTTGTCCTTTCCCCCAAGCTCCAGTGTTATCACAATACTTACATTTTAAACTTTGATAAAGTACCTTGAAAAACATTAGAATTCAATTCCAATTTAAGATTCAAAAGATACATGTGAGTGTGTCAACTCAATGTCGGAAAGAAGAGAATATAGAGAAATATAACCTATATAAGACAAATCTATGTCTGACTTGCGGTTGTCTCAACTTGAATCTCCCTCAACTCCTTGTGCAGAAAAGCAGAGACAGGAGCACTAGCTACGGCCAGGCACATGACATCTTGGCACCAGACGAGGCCTCTGACCCACTTACAACATCTTGGCCTTGTCTGAACGGAGATGTACGCCCGTAGAAAGGAGAAACGACATGATGTGCTGCAGGATGGCAGTTCAGCTTGTGTGAAGCATATATACTCAAACTTTGACAATAAGTAGTGACTTCCTGTCTGCTCTCTGCAGGTAAAGAACACTGGGCTAGTAGTAGGCTGCTATTTTAGTCCATGTATGTCAGAACTGAAACAGCTGAGCCACTCATGATGCAACATAACAATGAATCACAAAATTGAAATAAGGTTCAGACCCAAACGATTAACAAGCCTCAGTTATAAAAAAATCGAAGCATAAAACAGAGTCATAACCAATCAGATTGGTGCGTGTAGAAATGTGTGTGGTCCTCAGCCTGGTGTCATTTGTATGTGATTTAAATCAAAGTAAACACAGCTGATGCATATTGGCAAAGTTTTATCAATCTCAAACATCTGTCTTGCTGGCTGCTGTGGTTAATGAACTGCGCTGAAGGTTTTGTTTTTATGGAATGAAGCAGCAACAGATTCTATAATATAACTATATAATGAAGACTGATGTTCTTACAATACATTATGTTTCATTTTAAAGTTGAATTAAAATAGTTTATTTACATTTTTAATTTCCCTATAAGATTTGTACATTTGAGTATTGAGTTGTAAATGTTCTCAAGTGGACATTAAGAGCAATTATATGGCATCAATCAATGAATATCTATGTATAGATATATTGGAGTTGATCTGCTTGAGCAGAGAAATAAGTCTCTCTCTGCTTCTGTGTGTTGTCATCACCACCTTCCCAACCCTCCTATTTCCCCAGAGGTAAACACTGGTAGCTCGGGCTGGGCGGTATACCAGTTGAACTTGTCAAATTTCCATACGGTATAAATTTTTCATATTCTGGGATACCGGTAACAACTGTTGTCGCTTTTCGTCAGGCAGCAAAATACAGTCCATTGCTCACTGTTGAGGGCGCAGCTGTCTGCGCTTTGTGTCTTACGCGTATTGAGATGGAGACATGGTTATAACTTTATAACAACAATTAATAACCCACAACGAACGCTCTTTAACAGGGTAAAATACCATGACACAACAGTTTGTGAGACATAAACAATTTGTAACACCAATAATTGTACTCATCCAGGGGTAGTATTAACCTTGTCCAATATCCATGAATGTTGTCCCTCCAACCCTCACATGAGTTCCTGGATCTTATCAAGTCTATTCGATCTCTCAGGCAAAACCAGATTGTTAAAAGTGCCACACATTCCAAAGGCCACAATCGAGCTTTGGTCCTCAGCAGTGGTTTTTCCCCTTAAATGTGAAGCTCAGATCATGAAGTGTCTTCTCCTCCCAGTAAAAAGCCATGTGCCAAAGTCCTGCCACGTGTTCTTCATGCTGATTCTGGCAATAAATTCTGTGAATCATCCTCCAGTAGCTTAATCACAAATGTGTATGCAGTTACAGTGTTCTAAGGCCTTGGCTAATTTTTAGGTTTTTTTTTTTAAATTGTAAAGAAAAAAACATATTCTTTCTCCATGACTCAATTTGCACACTGAGGCCCCCAAGAGACAATGCTGGAAAGCTCAACGTTTAAGGAAGGCTGAGAGGTTTCTACTATCCCATCACCCAAAAAAATCAGAAAAATCTCATCCATATCCCGACCATAAGTACTGCCCCCCCCCCCCCCCCCCTCAACGCCCCCAAGGGATGTGTGCTCTCCCCACTGCTCTTCTCTCTCTCTACACCAACAACTGCACCTTAGGAGACCCATCTGTTAAACTCCTGAAGTTCGCAGGGGTTTAACAGACGGTTAAACGGAACGGTGACAAGTCTGCGCACAGACGGGAAGTTGAACAGCTGATCCACCTGGAGCTGAACAAGCTCAAGATGGTAGCGATGACAGTGGACTTCAGGAGAATCCCTAAGCTGGCAAAATCCTTTCATAAAGGGAGGGCGCAAAGGAGCTCCCCGCACGCACAAATGAGCCCTGTAATTTACTTTGACAAGCGCTTTTACGTCACTCCGCGAGACGCCCCCAAACACTAAATACACAATAGCACTGTTTCTGTGGTGGAATCCCTCAGGTTTCTGGGATCCACAAACTCACAGGACCTGAAGTGGGCCTCCAACATCAACACCATCTGCAAGAAGGCCCAGCAGAGGCTGTACTTCGTGCGCCAGCTCAGGAAATACAACTTGCCTCAGAAGCTGCTCATCCTGCTTTACTCTGCCATCATCCAGTCAGTCCTCTGTTCTTCCATCACCGTGTGGTTTAGATCGGCCACCAAACAAGACAGAGCTAGACTGCAACGGATCATCACGTCTGCAGAAAGAACTATTGGTTCCAGCCTGCCCTCCATCCTGGACTTGCACACCTCCAGAGTGAGGAAGTGGGCTGGAAAGATCACTGCAGACCCTCACACCCTGGACACAAGCTGTTCCAACAAACAGTCAGCTTCTTCCCACTGGCCGTCACTCTGATGAACAGTGTAATCAGTCACCTACATCTGCACCATTTGCACTTTTTGGATTACTGTTGTCTTTAATGATTTTTTTTTGTCTTTTAAAAAAAAATCTTTTTTATTGTATATTGTGTATAAATAAATAGAACGAAGTGAAACCGGAGAAAAAATTCCATATATGTGTAAACATACATGAGAGGTAGAGAGATAGATCGGTTACATCGATTCGAATAACTGGCTTAGTCCGACTAAAATCGAATTATCCAGTTCATGTAAACACCTTTATTCGAATAACTGCGGTCCGACTACGATCCGATTAACACCCCTGGATAACTCGATTCGATTCGATTGATAATTCGAATAACGCTGCATGTAAACGCTGAATCGGATCGGAATTGGACAATGCGTTTGTGCGCATGCTCAAGATCCCGCCGCCTCCTCCCTCCCTCCCTCCCAGGTCGTGACCCGGAAGTCGAAAGAGACGATAAGTTGTCACGGCCGGCAGAAACAAACAAACGTAAAAGTCGGGTTACGAGACGAAGGTACCTTCGGTGGGTGTCTCCGCTAGCTCCCTGCTGTAGCCAGCTAGCGCTGCTGCTAGCTCCCCGACAACCACCGAAGATAGCGGGGTTCTCTCCATTATGAAGAGTGAAGAGGTCAAGCGGAGATGGCTGTATCACCACTACATGTAATGAAAACAGCGCCACCCAGCGTATCGGATATGACATGCATTCGGCCAATGATTCGATTTATTCACTGCCATGTATATTCGGATAACAGCAGTTGCCCCGAAAGAGAGCATAGTCCGACTAAAGCAAGATTCGAATTAATGCCAGTATGTAAACGCACTGCTAGAGAGAGAGATAGATAGATAGAGAGAGAGAGAGAGAGAGAGAGAGAGAGAGAGAGAGAGAGAGGGAGAGGGAGGGAGGGAAGGAGGAATGGATGGATGGATGGATGGATGGATTACCTGTCATTAATGAGTAGTAATTGGGGTAAGATAAACTCGGGAAGTCCGGGGTCATGTAGTCCACCTTCACCCCCTTGCCCACGAGTTGGCGGAATCCGGGCAGAGCCTGCAGGTCGTCCATGTAGTCATAGCGGAACCCGTCGATGAGGAACACGAGCAGCGGGCGGGCAGCGAGACACTGCTGTCCCGCCTCGAGCAGCAGCAGCAGCCGCAGGCAGAGAGCGACGGTGTGTCTCGGACACATGCTGCTCTGCTTCGCTCTGGAAATGATCGTCCAGCTGAGAGGGTGTGAAGTCCCGGTCCCCCCGCGGTGGGCGGGGCTACAGGCCGGCCGCAACCACAAGCACTGTTGCCCCCAGACGACCCTACACTGTAAAATCCGATTAGTTAACCTTACTTTTTTTTTTAAAAAGATCGCAAAACCGATTGCCTTAAAAAAAAATCAAGTAAAGGAACTTGTTACAGGCAAGTAAAGTTGACTATGTATTGTGTGCTGTACTAACATGTTTATTTAGTGTAGTATATTTACACTTGAGTTGAAGTAACTAACACTAATGAGTAAGGAGTAACTTTACTCAAGATGTACTTTTGAGGAGAATAGCCTTCTTCAAATTACTATTTCAAACAACTAAATTATTTCAAGAGAAATATGCTTTGTGTGGATTCCAAACAACACATTAGGGCTGTGCAGTATACCAGGTCAACAGGTCCACATCTCAGGAACTTTTCTTATACAGCCAGGTATGGAAACAGTAGTCCGAGCTACTTATGTATCAGGGTTATAACGATAGTCATGATTTTAACTTCATAACAACAATTAATAATCCACAACTAACGTTCTTTAATAGGGTAAAACACCACGACACAACAGTTTGTGACACATAAACAATTTATAAGACTAATAATTGTACATTTATAATATTATAACATGCATTGCACGTTTCAACACAACCTTGTAACGTCTCTTTTGCAGAAAGCTCGGTCATGCAGCATTCACTTGCAACTCAGACTTTCCCGGTGCTCAATGTTGCATTTGTCAACTTTCATTATGCGACACAATTAAATTAGTTTTCAGGTGACTTGACTAGCTTGGGGGGATGAGCTGTTGTACTGTACCCAAAGGGTAGCCTGTTCGGCCCCTGGTATCCCCATAGTTCACATGTTGAAGTGTCTTCCAGCAGAAGTAAGAAGTGCTAAACATTTTTACACAGTCTCTTGAGCGTGCATGGACTGAATGTTGGCTTCTGCACATGCTCAGACCCCAGTTGTTATTTGTTACTTGGGTGTATCAAGTTAGCTTTACTCAAAACAATTAGTAAATTGGTTGTTTTTGACCTGCATGTAACTGTTACTTGGTAAAAACTTGTAAGAACTGATATTTATTTGATATCACACCTTATAAAGTTGTATATAGTCATATCAAAGTGTCCTTGAGCAAGACACTGGGTGCATCCCAAGGGTTAGCTTCTGTAATGTCACAAGATTTATTTCCATCCAGTGTTGCATTAATTTCTCATCAAGCTCTTGTATTGATGATGGAAGAGTCTGACCGCTGCACAAAGCCTTCTCCAGCACATCCCAAAGATTCTCAATGGGGTTAAGGTCTGGACTCTGTGGTGGCCAATCCATGTGTGAAAATGATGTCTTATGCTCCCTGAACCACTCTTTCACAATTTGAGCGCGATGAATCCTGGCATTGCCATCTTGAATATGCCCGTGCCATCAGGGAAGAAAAAAATCCATTGATGGAATAACCTGGTCATTCACTATATTCAGAAAGTCAGCTGACTTTATTCTTTGAGCGCATAGTATTGCTGAAGCTAGACCTGACCAACTGCAGCAACCCCAGATGACAGCACTGCCCCACAGGCTTGTACAGTAGGCACTAAGCATGATGGGTGCATTGCTTCATCTGCCTCTCTTCTTACCCTGATGCGTCCATCACTCTGGAACAGGGTAAATCTGGACTCATCAGACCACATGACCTTTCATAGCTCCAGAGTCCAATCTTTATGCTCCCGAGCAAATTGAAGCCTTTTTTCTGGTTAGCCTCACTGATTAGTGGTTTTCTTAAGGCTCCACAACTGTCCAGTCCCAATCACTTGATTTCCCGTGGTATTGTGTGTGTGGAAATGCTCTTACTTTCACTATGAAACATAGCGCTGAGTTCTACTGTTTTTCTTCTTCGCCAATCACGATCATTCAGGATTTTTTTCCGGCCACATTTCTTCCTCGAGGACGATGGGTCCCCACTATCCTTCCAGTTTTAATAATGCGTTGGACAGTTCTTAACCCAATTTTAGTTGTTTCTGCAATCTCCTTAGATGTTTTCTCTGCTTGATCTTTTCCACGACCGTGGGACGTGTCTTTCAACATGGTTGTGTAAGAAATGAGAAGCAACTCATTGCACCATTGGGGTTAAATAACTTGTTGCCAGCTGAAAGATAATTGCCCATGCAGTCATTATCCAATAGGAGGCTCGTACCTATTTGCTTAGTTAAATCCAGGTGGCAACTTTTTTTTTTGTCCAGGCAGTGTATATGAGGCACATCGTTAGTGGGATAACGTATTTAATTCAGCATGTTTGAAACTAAAGAGAGATAGTTTAGTACAGTGGTTCTCAAACTTTTTCTGTCAAGCCCCACTTTGGAGGAAGAAAAATCCCTTGGTTTTCACTTTCAAACACCCTTCGTTCATTTCTATTCCAACCTTGTTAATAAAGTAAAACCAACCTGGTTGTTTAAATCGTCTGCATGACGCAACACTGTAAGAACACAGACAAAGTATTTAAGATGATTTTGAGTGTGATCTTTATCGACTATGGAAGAAATTAACACTAGTTCTGCTTTATACTTGTTGTGGAAGTCACAATAACGTGGGAACATCAAATGCCCTCGTGTTTGGGTTCATAACATCATCCGTAACCACATAACTGTGAATTTCACCAACTCCGCCAGGAAACTGCGTCTAACTTATCGTTACGTTACCGTTTTCGCCGTCCACCATGGAAATAACCACTAGTTATATTATATTATATTACTAGTAATATTATCCGTAGTCCCACAACAGCGTCTGAATGACGGCTGCTATCAGGACGGCGGTGATGACGGGCGGAGCTTCTCAGCGCTGATTGGCCGACGCAACTCAGCGTCACGTGATTTTTTTTCGCCAGAGTTGAAAACACTCTGTTTGCCTCGCGTCAAACGCGTCATTTGTGCTGCCCGGTGGAAAATTTGCGTCTTTGCAACCTATCACGCCTGTGCATTGACTTTGCATGTAATCTACTGGCGCGAATGATTCGCGTGGCCTTTGGAGTGAACACGGCATGAGGAGGTCATTATTTAACTATTCGACTGCACCTAGAGACTTGGGATGCACCCACTGAACCCCCACTTGCTTCATAGCAGCCCACTGCACTAGAATACTAAGTATGGTTTAATGCAATAACTTATTATTTAAATAAGACCAGAGGAAACATTGGTAACCTGTTAAACCGATGGCCAGAGGAAACAACCAATAACCCAGACCCTGTTGTCGTCGCACACTCTAAAACCAAGCATGTGAGAAAAGACAGAAAAACTGTGACTGGCAGGCAGGGTATCCTTTCAACACATCCAAGTGATATGATGGTTGTTATCCACAGTGGTTCTTTTGATATTCTGCAACGAAAACTGTCTGTGAGATCCTGAAAAAAGACTTTTGCTTTAATTTCAGGCCACGGTTCAGCTCTTTGAGCAGACTCCCACGGGCAGGAATGGTGGCTCGCGCAGGGAGACAGCCCATGTCTACCTCCCACCTGATCCTCTGCTCATCTGAGGCATTCAGAGAATGTCTCTGTCCTAATCAACAAAGCCTCAATTGGTA
Source organism: Clinocottus analis (assembly GCF_023055335.1). NCBI lineage: Eukaryota > Metazoa > Chordata > Actinopteri > Perciformes > Cottidae > Clinocottus > Clinocottus analis. The sequence continues at coordinate 20,339,651 of NW_027175821.1, forward strand.
TCAGTAGATATGATGCTATCATCATGAATGCACCCTAAATATTCATACCAACACAAAAAGGGAAACAAGCTTGTGAATGTAGAGGACAGCCCACATGTGCCTACATGTAAATGAGTCCACTGATCAGTGTGGTAACATTCTTGAGCTCATAATAACAACAGGGTTAAGTATCAGTGTTACTATTTCTGACCGTCACTGTGCTGGATGATGATAGTTTAATCTCAAAAGAGACTAAAATGGATCCTTTGCTTCAGTGATGATAGTGCCTGTCACACCCATTGTTTTTGCAACACCCATTGTTTTTGCAACACCCAAGTAGCGATTTTATCCAATTTGTATTTCAAAAAACTAATTTTATCAAGTGGCCGAAATGAGTTCTGTAGGGAGGTCGGGCTAAGGCTTAGAGATAGGGTAAGGAGCTCGGACATCAGGACGCCTCCCTTTATAGGTTTTTCGGGCACGTCCAACTTTTTTTCCACTGTTGCTGAGTTATAGTTCCCATCCAATTTGAAGGACGAGTGACATGAGTAATCCGTATAATTAGTTTCTTTACTCTGGAACTTGTGAAGAATGACAAGTATGGAGTATGAATGACGAATATGGCCCACGTTGCATGTAAGCACAGGCAATGTCGGTTGCGACTGTTGACCATGGTAGGTCAGGCACTGGGTGTCGCTTGAGTGGCTCCTTTTGTTGGTGAGGTTTTGTACTGTTGCACACTGGACACGTAGTTGTTTCTTTTTCACTGTCGTCAGTGATTGTGGGCCAGAACACTATTCCACACGCTCTGCTTTTAGTGGATTCTGAGCCTGGTCGGTCTCTGTGGAGAATGGTGATGTAGTCCTTTTGCAAAGACTAGGAAATGACTGTCTTTGGGCCTTTCATAATGACACCATCTTCAACTGCCAGTTTATCTCTGCAGGGAAGTACTGGCGGATCTCTGGAGGTAACTAAATTGGTTTAGAAATCCAGCCCTTTGATATGACACCACTCAGTTTCTGTAGAACTGGATCTAAAGGAGTGTGTTCCCTCAATTCAGTAAGCCTGGAGGATGAGATGTGTCGGACTGACATGATCTCATAGTCACCTGTCTCGTTGTGCTGCTCTGATGTTGTTCTGGGGGCACGTGACAGGGTATCAGCGATGTACATCTGTGAGCCTTTTTTGTAGACAATGTTGAAGTTGTACTTTTGCAGTCTCAGCATCATGCGTTGCAACCTGGCTGGAGCCGAGTGTATGGGCTTGTTGAGTGTTGTGACTAATGGCTGATGATCAGTCTCAATCTGGATCTGCTTTCCATAGATGAAATCATTGAATTTGGAACATGCAAAAACAACTGCTAACAGTTCCTTTTCAATTTGCGCATAGCGCATCTCTGTCTGTGTCAATGTCAGGGACGAGTAAGCAATCGAAGCATTCGAAGACATGCTGCTCCGAGGCATCACAGGTGAATGTGATGGGTTTCTTGACATTGTCGTAGCGCAGTGTGGGTGGAATGGATAAGCGCTGTTTCAAAGCATCAAATGCCTCCTGGTGATGTTTCAGCCAGCACTACTGAATGTCTTTGCATGTGAGCTCACGCAGAGGGGCGGAGATCTCGTTGAAGTTAGGAATGAATTTTCCTAAATAGTTGATCATACCTAAGAAACGCTGAAAGGCTGTGACGTTTTCTGGTATGGACATCTCACTGATCGCCTTTGTGGGGTCTGGCTTTAATCCTTCACCTGTGAACACATGTCCAACATAACCGACTTCTCTATGTCTAAATTTGCACTTTGAGGGGTTAAACCTAAGGTTCACTTTCCTTGCACAATCTAGCACTTTCCTGAGGTCTTGTTCATGCTCTTTGTCATCTTTTGACAACATGAAACGATCTGCTCCATCGCGCGCTGGAACACCTCACTGGATGAGTTGATTCCGTATGGCACTCAAAAAGTGGAATCTGCCAAATGGAAAGCTGAAAGTCGTTAACATGAATGACTTGTGATCAAGTGAGATCTGCCAAAATGAGCATTTTGCGATGAAGACAGAGGAGTCTGTGTGAATTGGGCATTTGTGCAGCTACTTCCTCTACGGTACGCATAGGATGGTGTAGACATTTCAGGGCTTTATGTAGATGCCTTGGATTAATGCACAGTCTGATGTCATCTGAGTTTTTCTTGTGAGTGGCGAGCATAGACGAAACCCATTCAGTGGGGTCTGTGACAGGGGTGATCACACCTAAGTTGACCATCCGGGTCAGTTTTGCTTTGACCTTATCTTGCATTGGCACTAGTATTTCGCGTGCAGGTTTTACCATGGGATGGACCTCGGCGTCAAGCTTCATGAAGGTTGCCAAGTTTGTCTTTAAAGAGGTCGGCATACTCTGTAAACATCTGGCGTGAGAAACTTGTTTCCTCGCTGATGCCTATCTAAAGAACTTTTTTATTCAAAGTGATTAAGCTTAAGTGTAGACAGTCTGGTAGGCCAAGGAGAGGTTGTACGTTTCGTTTTACTATGTAGAATTGCAAAGTGTATGTTCTACCTGCAGAGTGGCACGAAAATAGGGCTATTCCAGCTCTGTGGATTTCCTCACCCCATAATCTACCAGTTTAGTACCCGGTGATGACTGGAGTTTTTCATGTTGTCTCACTTGTGCAAAAAGATCAGCTGCCATAACGTTACATTTAGCGCCAGTATCGACTTTGAATTCTACAGGGGTTCCATTAATGTGCACAGTGGAGAACATGTCACTCCTATGCATCAGGTGGGAGTCAACAGCATCAACAGTTCCACTTGCCACACTAACTCCATCCACAAAGTACAGTTCTTCATCACTGCTAGAGGCCTGCACAGTTTAAACCTGATTGACATATCTCTTTTTGTAGCCTTGTGTTTGTGATGATTTACAGCATTTCTGGAAATGATTCCATTTTTCGCACTTGTGACATTGCTGACAATAAGCAGGGCATTTCTCTCTTCTAGCCTCATGCTTGTTTCCACAATTGTTGCAGTTAAAAATGTTGAATGTGCGGAACGCTGGTCTGAATGTGATTGTGATGCACGTTGTTCTATGCCTGATTTTAGCCTCTGTGGCTCTCTTTTTCTGACTGTGTGTTGTAAACTGTCCACTTTGGCGAGCGTTTGCTTTGGAGCTTCAAGGGCTTTTGTGTGTTGCTCGGTCTGTTCATATATTTGGGACACTTCAATGGCTTTGGTTGAAGTAAACTCATTGTCACGCAGAAGTTGCTTTCTCATGCTATCATTCATTATGCCACACACCACTGTGTCTCTGTTCTCTTTCAATGGCTTTTCGAACTAGCTAAGTTTAAAAGTATGAAAGCTGGAGTTCGAGCATCCTTATCGTTGTGAGCAGCTGCAATAAATATTTTTTCAGCTATGTTTCCATCAAATACCAGCTGTTTTGGTCCACAGAATCCTTCAGCCATGGTCGTTGTCGTTGGAAATTAACCTTTGCTACGTCACGTGCAGCGCTAGTTGGCTGTTTGCTATGTCCTCAAAGCACCGAGTGAGAGTATTCCATTTGCGACCAAACCTCAACTTCTGACACCATGTTGAAGGACAAGTGACACCATTCAGGATTCTGTATAATTAGTTTCTTTACTCAGGAACTTGTGAAGACCTTACAGGCAACGTGGGTCATGCTCGTCATTCATATTCATTCTGACTATACGCATGCGCAGTGCCCAGTTATAGGAATTCAAACTGAACATTACTTAAACAAGATAAACATAGACGTATGTTCTACAGGTCATGTTTATGGTTTAACATCTACGTGTAGAAAAAAGTGTATCCTCCAGTTAATTATAATCTACATAGTTGTGTGGTTATAATCGCTGGTGTGCATGTTCAGGTTTAGTTATAGCTTATATCAACAGTGCTGTCTCCTCAAAGTAGAGTCTCGTAATGGTAAAGGTATAATAGTATGACATGGTAAAATATATACATATACATACATACATACATACATACATACATACATACATACATACATACGTACGTACATACATACATACATACCTATCTACCTATCTATCTATGTGTGTATATATATATATATATATATATATATATTTATATATATATATATATATATATATATACATACACACACACACATACATACATATATAGATATTTATACAAAAAAATAATTAAAAAAGGCGGGTAGATTTTACATATTTTGGTCTATAAATTTATGAAGTAAAATGTAGTAGTAGCAAAACAATATTCAATATAGTACCTAAGTATTATACATCTATCTATTGATCAATTGATCGATGAAGCTCCTCCATACTATGATCATAAAACTGATTTACGGCAGCTGACTTGTAGCAACAACAAAGGTTGTTCCCATGAAAGGTGGCTACGCCGACTTAGCTCGTCAGCTTCTCGATGACTGCCGCCAGGTCGCCGCTACCAGTGATCGCACTGGCTGTCTCTAGTTACAAAAACTAGCATCGTAAGGTCATCTATTAATAGAAAACATGGATGTCATAGTTTTGAAGATACATGGAGTCTTCAGCTTCCAGATTTAACAATCAAGTTATACAAATCCAACCTTTGTAAATATAATAGCAAGTTGTGATCATATCATCAGTCTATATACATTAACGTGCTTGATATAGCTGGAAGCTAGAAATTGCTAGCTTTCTAATGCACCTAAATGACCAGGTCTAATAAACTCTGTCTCGTAGTCCTGTAATTCAGCCACCAGATGGCGACACACAGCATGGAGCCTGACACCGTTCTTTTTCTAGGATTCAGATGAATGTTGAAATACTGCTTCTTCAGCCTTGTCGGCCCAACCTTCTTTATCTATCTGGTTTATATCATGGAGATCTTTGGTCACTTGGGAATATTGACTTGGGAATTTTGATCAATATAAATTTTGTCTGCACTTCAATGGACTGGAGACTTGTCCAGGGTGTACTCTGCCTTCACCCACTGAAAGCTGGGATCGGCTCCAGCGCCCCGTGACCCTAAACAGGATAAGCTATTTGAATAATGGATAGCTGAATGGATTTATTTTGTCACTATTCAAAGCTTTATACTTGTCACTATTTCATTGTTTTTGGAGGGTGTCCTTATTTGTATCATGGATATAAATTAATAGGCGAGGATACAAATCTTATTTTTTTCTTTATTGCATCTCCATTTACTCTGGAATGTTAATATGCATAGGTCAACTTACAATGGAGTTATATTCCAGCTTCTGGTCTTTGAAATGAGATATGGTCCTGATTCATTTTGGATACGTAATTCTTGGCATGTTTACAAGAGATAGAGCTCAACAGGTTAAAAAGATGTTTTGATTAGCTGAATGGAAATGGGGAAAAACAAAAGGTTAGTAGTTCCCTGTAGCATAAAGGAGCCATGACTGCTTGTAACAAAACTATACGTCTCTCTCAAGAAAGAAAGGATTACTTTTGCAGGATTATTTCAGAGAATGCTGAAAACTCAAAAAGTCAAACCTGTCTGCAGTTCTCATCAACTTGTGAAGAACAGTTAGAAAATGAATTCAGTGAAAATGAATTCCTTTGAAAAAGATAATATCCTGAAGAATTTTAAGGCTTCACAATATTCCGCAGCAACCACTCCAACTACAATAATCAGCCACCTCAGAATAAATCTGAGGAAAACAAAGTGCCATTGGGCCTATAGGATTGGGCCCGATGGGATCCTAGGATTAAGACTAGGATTGGGCCTGTATCTGGGTACGAAACACACAGACATCAGTGCTTTAGAGATAAATGTCATCTATGCCACCTTGGAGTGTTTAGTCTTTCTAATGAAATATTGTCACATATGTATACTTCATCAGTTTTACAAGAAACTGCAACTTGTTTACTTGCAAAATTATCTGTTAAATGATGAACATATTCATAAGGATCCTTTTTTGTGCTTGCTACAATGCTTTCAAAATGTGGTATTTATTTGATTATTTAGCATTCTATGTACTGATATATGTGTACGTTGCAAATATGGGGACTGACTTTACTATTAAAAATATATAAAAAATTGTTATCAGTACCTTTCCTGGCTGTACACAGATGAGTGCTGTAGTGAAGTCACACCCTATAGGAAAGACGTTCTAATCGGCTGAAAATGCTTATTTCAGTAAAACTTAGTTTCAGACCGAATTTGGAGAGTCTGTGTTTACTTCTGGTCTCAGAAGCCTATGTACCGAATATTAATTGTTCACAAGTTTCAGCTTTTATGTTAACATAAAAACACAACAGTGGTGTAACCAAACATTGTTATTTTATTATCTTAAAAAGTAACACAATCCCAATAGGGTATTACATACACTACAACAACGGTAACACCAGTACTACACATCAAAGGGACTTTCAGATATTATAGACATTTAAAAAAATCCCTCTTTTTATTGTTTAAATTATTTGACTAGGCATGACAGATAAACATCATTTACAGGTATGACATACCGTCACCATTAGAAACAATGTTATTGTTGAACCTCCATTTTTATAAACCACCGCCGATGTTAAGGGAAGACATTTCATGGACTGTCAGTGTAGAAAAGGGATGGAAGGTTACAGAACTGTGGCTGGAGGAGACGAGGGGTTGATGGAGGGCCACTGGGCCAGACAGTAGCAGGGAGGAATTGGAGGCTGGGGTGCAATTGTTAGACATAAAGGATGGAAGCCATGACCTCCACCATGCTGAGGACCTCAGTCTTGATTCTGGTGGAACAGGGACAAGAACCCCACTGTGGCTGTGGAACAGGAGCTAAACCCCTAGAGTTGTGGGGACAATAAAGAATAAACTCAACTGTTGGGACGAAACCTCAACTCCAGTATAGTGGTAAACCCCAATATTAGTGGTATAGCAGGGACTGAAACCACTGCATGTGTAAGAACAGGAAACCCTCTGAATGGTGAACGTGGAACAGAGGCCAGAAGCTCACTAACAGAATCTGGATTCATTCCTCCTGGCTCTGTGCATTTCTGTAGTCATAGCATAGAGGATAAGGCCAAACTATGAGGGAACAGCTGGCACTACAGCCCCTTGATGAAGGAAAATTCATGGAAGAGGTATTTATTACATTTGTTCTAAGCATATGGCGGCAAAGATTTCAAGTTCCAGTCAACCAATTCAGGTTCTGTTCCTACAAACACAATGTGTTTGCTGGTGGGAAGCCAGTGAGGGTTCTCATCTTTCTCACTACACAAATTACTCTCACTGGTCGGTCACGGTGTGACAAGAACAGCTGGGCAAAGGGATCAGAGCACCTCACATTGAGCCAACACCATAAGATCTTTGAATATAAAGCACTTTTTCTTTATTCCAATTAGGCCCTGCTATACAGCGGGTTAATTGCCTCCAGGTGAGACTGACAAGTATCCTGATATATATTGTTCTATAACAAAAAGCAGATACACTTGTAGCTTCAAATGAGGTACTTGTCAATAAACTCTACAGATGTTGTTTCCTCATTTTGACTTTACACATACCTATGAGAGTCCATGTGACAAAAATGTCATCTGCAGCTCATGTGTGATGGTGGCCTGCAACAAAATGTATGCCCATGTGGAGATGGAACGTGCATCTCCTTACCGAATGGGACAGTTACCTCTGTGTGCCGGGTTACAGCAGGCAAGCTTACAACGCTGTGAGTCAGGAAATAGTGTTACACACCTTGTTGGTGAGAAGGCCAACACAACATGGGTTTAAGTCCTTTCTTAGGATCAGATAAGAGGTTCACTCTGCAGAGAAAGTCATGTACTAGTGGCCGGGAGGAGGAGGATGTATGGGCTGCAGGGATTAGCAGCTGAACCACAATGCTATAATGTACCATTAGAATAACCTTGTTAGTGAAGAAAGGGAAACAATAAGGAGTCCAGCACTTTGATGTGTAGTGTGTGTGTGTGTGTGTGTGTGAGACATTCACAGGCTCGAGGCTGATGACAGTGAGATAGTAGAAAGGACGGGCTGTGTTTTTGCTGCTGTGGAGGTAGTTGTAGCGGAGCCTATTGGACGACAACACTGGGATGACTGACAGCTCCCTGAGCCTATAGAGGGATGGGAAATGATTGGCCTATAGGACTGCAGGTTTTCTGGAGATGGATAAATCCAGCTCAGCTCAGTTGTGGTTACAATGAGACAGACACATCTTGAGAGTGGTCTTATTTCCTGTGTCCCTGTGCCATAGCCAGCGGTCGGCCCGTCCGTCTGTCTGTCTGTCACTGTAATCCCAGTCCTGTTCACCCACATGCTTTATAGAAGGGACTAAATGGCCATCACCAAAAGTATGCAGGTGAAACCTTTTATACAACTGTAAGCATCCATTTACTAGACTCCAACTCTCTTATCACCCTTTTTATTATGACTATTATCATGGCCGTCACTGGCCATAATACATCGTAGCACCAGGAGTGAGAGTGGCTCAGGGACTTGATTCAAACAGTTAGAAGAAGAAAAACTCAAGTAGCCATGAACTTGACAGAAATGTAAATTCATGGTAATGTTGTGTGCAACTAAAGAAATACTGAAATCAAAAAACAAAGTCTCGTCCCTGCTTGTTGTGTATAACACTGGTCTGGATGCGTTGTCTCAATCCCCTCATGTCTCATGTTCTCTGTTGGACGCTCAGCCACCTCAAGTGCCAGTACAGCTGCTCCTGATGAACGTACCGCGAGCCGGCCTTTCACCAGCAGCAGTATCTACTTTGTCTGATGACAGCATTCAAATCAAAACCATCCACTGAAAACACATAGTGGTTGTTTTCTGGTTACAGGAAGTCACCGGACAACTTTGCGGTGGAACTCAACAGGGATGACTGTGACCCCATCATGTCCACAGGACGCAGCAGCTCAAGCAGTCCGACTTTACGTTGTTTGTCTCACTGCGCTGGCATGTGGGTGCTTGGTTTCTAATGTTGTTTAGACGATATTTTCTGCCTATTTATATTTCTTCCTGTTTTTGTGTCATAAAGATGTATTGAGGTCCTGCTGTGACTGTGCCACATAGCGCTGAGTGCCATAAACAACGATGGCTACTTCATAGCTGCTCAATGAATTAGTCATTAGATGTAGCTAGTCTCCAACAGCTGAACACCTGAGCTATGAAATCCTTCTACACTACTGTTCTATTCCTGCTCAGGTGTACGTGTGTTAGCTCACTGGGGACAGTCTGCCAAGGGGATCCAAAGGAATAAAGAAGTCATGGACAATGAGCTAATGTGACTAACATTTCAACTGACGTGCATCGTGCTGCAGGCTTGGTGTGAACAGATCATAATTCTACTTGAATCAATAAACCCAACTGATTAAGTTTCGATGAATAAAAACCAAAGTAACTAGATGAGTAGCCCGCGTCTCCTTTAATAGTGCTCTTGTAGAAGTATATAGTATATAGTATATAAAATGATCTCTGCAGAGCCTTGTGAACTGTGTACAGTTAAACTGTAACAATGTTACCTTATGCAGTATCTCCACCACCACCAATCTCACCTATGTTTATTCAAAGGAATGTTTACTATTGTGACGGCCATAGTGGCATTGTTATTATGTCATGCAACATCAGCTACCTCAGCAGTCACAGCATGAATACCTTTACAATTACATTTGTAACAGTTACAGGCTGTGACATCATTGGCAGGACCTCAATACAGGAACTCTGCTGTGAAGTGACTCTAAACAAGAAAAGTAGTTCTGCTATATGTACATAAAGACAAAGTCAATAACAAAATGCAGCATGTCATTAAATATTAATTTCATGTCAACTGTCAATAAATATAGGTATTTATACACTGTATATATAAACTTATTTATAATGTGTGAAGTATGTATATACTGTCACCTCTCTGATTTCTTTAATATTTCCTTCAAATAGTATTTTTTTGTCTCTGTGCTGCTGTAGTGTGAATTTCCCTTCAGGAATCAAAGTCCTGTCTCGGGTCTTCTTAATTTGCATTGTGTTGAGCTCTCAGGTTGTACTCCTCTCACCTGTTGTGGAGAAAAGAGCAGCCATGACAGAGCTGAAACATGAGCTGCATCCCATGGACATGAGGGGTAACGGTGAACGAGAGGCAAAGTAGAGTGAGATCTGCCCTCATGAAGATCGAAACAATCTGTAATCAGAAGCCTCATCCCTGGAGCTACACCCTGCGCTGTCCACAGATCTGACAGCAGCTGGAGGAGAGAAGCTGGTCGACAGTATTCGGCCAGTTCAAATGGCATCATGGCATCCAACAGACACAACAACTGCTCAGCTTCATTCTACAGAGTGTAAAAAACAGCCCTGGTTACAGGTTACTCATTTAACTGTCTAACCCACTCACTTTGTTGATGAAATTTGGAGAGATAGTCATTAATTGTCAGTCATTTCTTGCGGCTCTGCACCTTACAAGGTGTCGGCCGGTGGTGAATTAGAGAAGCACTAACAGAGACAAGTGAGTTGGAGCTGGATCAGTGACAATATGTGTACCATCAGTAACAGCAGTCAGCAGAGCGGCATCTCTTCAGTGTGTAATACCACCAGACACCACTAGAGGGAGATGCACTGATCTGGAGCAGCTGGAATGAGAGTGGAAATAACATGACCTGAGATTACAGATTATACAAACATAACCCACACAACCACACACACCCACACACACCCACACACCCACGTGATAGTGAAACAACACAACAGTAGTGTGTAAACTAGAGGCTGTAGAATGACATGGTCAGAGTTTGTCCAGTGGCCTGGTGTGTATATGTCTGTCTGTGTGTGTGTGTGTGTGTGTGTGTGTGTGTATGTGTGAGTGCGAGAGAGCCACAGAGAACAGTTTCCTGGTGGTCTAAAATTGTGTGTGTGTGAGTGTGTGTGTGTGTGTTTGTGTGTGTGTAGCTATAGTTCCACAGTGGGCCTGTGGCAGCTCCACTGATGTCAGTGTCAAGATGTAACAGTCCTTGGGGGTGGAACTTTTATTTTCTGGCCCCCTCCATTGACTCCCGGCTCTCCACCCAGCCCTTACAGTAGTTTCGCCCCTATACGCTGGTGATTGACGCAAGGCAAGCGCTGGGCTTCTGGAGTTTCTCCGGTTGGGTGCCGGCAGGTTCTGGGATGGCGCGGAAGGAGAAGGGGGTGGCGGTGCCGGTGGTGATGCCGAGGTGGCCGGGGCTCAGCGCCAGGTTCTGTCGACGGTTGCTCTCCACTATGGAAGATGTGTTGGACGCTAGGCTCTCCCGTGTTCTGCAGAGAGACAGTGACACAATAAGAAACGATAGAACCACAACACCAAATGAAGTGCTCAAAGCTCCCACTTATGAATTTATGAAGATAAAGTCATAATTTAGAGCAACAAAAAGTTCAAATTAAATGAAACCATTTCCACAATGTCCGAGTCAATGTGAGTACAATAGAGTACATCTGGGGACCTGGTTTTCAACTGAGCCCAGAACTCAGTTATGATGATGTGAAAGGCAGCTGGTATCTACCTAGCCTGCAGTCTGCTGTACATTATCTCACACTGCCTGACAGATGCAGTCTCTGGACGAAACAGAGTTTAAAGAATTGGCTGTAAACTTCTCTTCATTAGAGGTGGAAAACTGAAACTAACTTCTGATCAAACATTTATCTTACCATTGTCAACTTCACCACCTCTGAGGAAGTGCAGCTCAAAGCCGCTTCCCCAAACATTTCAGTGGAAAGCTATCTGTCAGCGAGGACGACGCAGAGACCCAGAGTGACAGGAGGAAAAATGATACACTACTGCACACCTTTCCACAGGAGCCTATGGATGATCAGGAAACACTAAAACATGCACATATGACTCCAAGCAAACTATTGTAACCCAGTGGTGGGCCTTCAGGGCCTTCTCTGCTGGCCTAAACAGAATCACCTAGTTACATTGTATAATATAATTAAAAAAAATATATAAAATAATGTATTTTATAATGTAATTGTTTTTCACAAATACACTATGTATTATAATTATTTTCTCATTGAGCAGCTCCTGTCTCCTGCTGCCTTGCTTTCTGTAGCTAGCTTGCTGGCCAGCTGGACGCGCTCTCCTTAACACTCTTTGACCAATCAGATCTCACCTCTGTCTTTCTCTTTGTCTATCTTTGTCTCTCTCTCCTCTCCCTATCTTCTTTCTCTTTGTCTCTCTATGTCTCTCTCTCTCTCCTCTCCCTGTCTTCTTTCTCTTTGTCTCTCTATGTCTCTCTCCCCTCTCTCTGTCTTCTTTCTCTCCTCCGGTTGAACACGGTGACGCCTGCTCGCTTGCGATCTGACTCTGACAGCGCAATAGACCCTGCACCACACACTCCGGCACTTTAGGTGGAGCTGTATGCACCTAGTCAAGTTGGTTGTGCTTATTCAACGTGTAGAAGAAGGACACTTTAATTTACAGAGAAGAAGAAAAATCTTTAGCTGGAGACTATTCCCTGTGGACTCTGTATAACACTGTGTAACACTAGTGGCAAGCGCATCTCACCCTGCTTGTGAGCCACGCGCAATGGAAACAGGAAAGCAGGTCTGCATAGCTCGCTGTTAGCTAACGAGCTGCGATCACAGCTGGCCAAATGGCCAACACCATGGACCGCCACTGTTGTGACCTTATCTTCAAATGTTATAAGACTTCATTCTAAAATTGAATTCATAAAAAATTTAATTCTATTTATATATGAGATCATTTATAAATGGCTGGGCAAAGTTGAAAAAAATTAATTGATTAAGCGCATGATTTCTTTGCGATTAATCGCATTATGCGCCAAATTCAATAATGAAGTAAAAACTAGTATATTGCATGCTTTTATCTTAAAGTAATGCTATCAGAACAATATGCAACAGCCAGTTAACGTCCATCCATATATTGTTTTATAAATTTGTTTTCTTTTTTTTTTAACAGGTTCTGTTCAGTAGTAAGGGTCCCTGTGAGGGACAAACCACTCCTTCTTTGGTCCATGTTCAGTCTGTTGCTTACCTTAAAGATGTTAAAGAACAGCAAATAATTAACTTCATACAAAAGCAATAAGTGCTTTTAAAATTTTCCAGTTCAGTTCTGTTTTTCTTAGTGAGAAAAGTCCAGTCTCTGTTGGCTTGAACAAGTGCACTGACCATCTTGTGATGTGAGGAAAGTTCTCCTCTTTGAGAGAAGAGTAAAGATCCAGAAGTGATCCTGACTTAAAGTGCTCTTCTGTAGTAGATCAGCCCGTGGGGTCAGGAGCTTTAAGCATGCGCAATTAATTTTCAAATCTGGACGCGGAGCCTGCTGGTAGACTGACCGCCTGTGGTTTCTCCTTGAGAACAGAAGCTACATAACAATACGTGCTTTCACACCAGACTCAATTTGTCAAACTGCCTATCAGTGAGGCTATGGAAGCGCACGCGCCTCTACATAAATCGCCTTCAAAGTAAAAACAGTGTCGCCGTAATGCATTGATTGACCTTGCGCGGGCCGAACTGGGAAAGCAGTAAGAAGCCCAGGTCTGAACTACGAGATTTAAAGCAATAAGCCCCTCCCAACTGCAAAAAAACCAACCATGCAGTTAACGCATGATCAAATAGTTAACGCCGTTAAAGGATTGCCAGATTAATTATGCGTTAACGCGTTAATCGGCCCTGCCCTAAAATAGCTAAATATCTCATAGGCTAATGACTTAATGCTTGAAACATTAATTGCTGACATTTCGCATCCTGCAATGCAACTATTGCACTTCCACACTCACAATGTCCACACCGCCATCTTTAATTCATGCTCATACATTCAATGCTTGTGGTTCCTGCTATTTTGGGTTCATTTATAAACTCAATGACAAAGACGTATGACTTTAAATTTTGATTATTTTTATTATTCAGTCCCCTCACTAAACTCCTACAACAGCCACACTCACACTTTAATGCCTTTGTTTATCATCCATCATGTAAAAATGTCAGATTTCCAAACTTTTAGAGAAACACAGGAGTGTGTCCGGGTCGTGGTTCGGAGCGTTGTACCAGTGTCTGGTACAAAAATAGGCTACAAACTTCACTAACATCGAGGATCGGCACAGAGAGCCGAGGCAACGTTGTTTTTTCTAGATGTGGTAGGCTCTCTAAACACGGGTGTTGTATTAAATCAATTGAATAAATATCAAACATCCTTTTCACATTTTTCTATCTGTATGACTGATATTAGTGGCTTTTGTATTAATATGAGTCTGAACAATCAAAGATGCACCGATAGAATTTCAGGGATAACAACATAACTACGTATGTATTTTTTTTTACCACAATGTCAGCAGCTACAGAGACTAAATGTCATATTATTGATATGATTTGTTAAAGAATAGGGTAGGCTTGGGTTCAGATGGCTGGTTTCATGTTGGAATCACTTATCAAACCTGTCGTGTCTTTATTAGCAACGTCTTAACTTTAGCCGGCTTCTTTTAGTTCTCCATGTGATGACACAGAACGAATGATAATGCCAAAGTGTCAGACATTTCCCCTTTACCGGTCACCATACAGTTAACTATTGAGTGTGCCTGAGTTTTAGGTATTTATGAAATGAGTTACTTCCAAATGTTGAAAGCTAATCCATATTAGATTTAATATGTTCAATTCATCTTGTGAAGGGCTCATTGTATGGGTGACATTTTTTATGGTCCAAAAGAGTATGAATTCAAAGTCTCCTTTCAAAAAAAAAAAAGTAATCCAAAGCACACTTGCAAGTTGTACTTAAGGAATAATGAATTCCACCAATGCAATGTGCCCTTCACAAGTTAATTAAGTCCAGTAAACCTGGAGACCTGGAGGACCCAAAGAGCACCTGTGTGATTAGCACAAAGATCCTGCAGGGCTTCTACTCCATGGTCTTTGAATTTAATAAGGAATTCTGATTTAGTAAATTAATTCATAAAATCATATTGAACTTCAGACACACGTGTGTGACAGCTTATTCAGATGGAGTCACCCATATACTGTCTCTTGAAAAACTCCTGATAATACGTTTACACAACAGCACAAAGAAGGACATGATTTATTCTTGCAAATGTCACCTGCAATCTCCTCCACTCTGGTGCGACAGTGGGGCAAAACAATCGGCTGGCCTCTAAACTGAAGAGAAATGAATGAAAGCGTGTGGCTATCCAACAATGCAGGCCAGCGCATTAAATAAATGGAAAAGGGGAGTTTCTAACTGTGCTTATATTGTATGCATGCAGTATGTAAATACATGTTCTCACCGTGGTGAGTTGAATCCACTGTCAACAGTGACGGAGCTGGAGTCCATACTGTCAAGTCTAGCAGAGTGGGCCGACTGCTGGTTCTGACTGGGCTCTGGAAGGTTCTCTTTAGCACCAGGGAAGGTAAGGGTTCTTTCAAATCTCCTCTGTAGATCCCTCTCCTTCTCTCGCTCCAACAGCCACTGCATGGTCCCTGCTCCACCTCCTCCCATCCCAACAACAACTCCTCCAGCCTTTTCGTCCTCTCCTCGACTTTTGTTCCCCCCCTCCTCGAGTTCATCATCGTCTGAGACGTTGTAATAGTCAAAGGAGGCCTCTGCGGCGCTGTTAGTGGGTTCAACGCCCTGTGGGGTAACGGATGGTGTGGCCACCAGAGGTTTGGGAGCATCAAAGGCCTCCTGGGAATCAAGTGCATCGCAGGACGAGGACAGAGTAGAGGAGGCAAGGGCTGGAGGTTTTCTCAGGGAGCTGTAGCCGGGCAAAGGGAGGCTAGGAGGAGGTTTGAAGAGTGTGTCTTTACTAAAGATCTCCTTACGCTTCTCCTGACCAGAGGAGGCACTGTGGGGAGGTCTTCCATTGGGAAGGGGGGGGTCAGGGATAGAGAGGGGTATTAGAGGCAAACTGCCACCCTTAGGTCCCATCTTTGATAGGTCTTCCTTACTTTCTAGAGGATGGGGTGTCTGTCTGTCCATTTGCCTATCAGCGCTGCCTAGTTTTAAACCATCATGGCTACTTTTGCTCAGCGTTCCCAACTGGTTAGCTGCTGTGAGAGCAATATCAGAAGAGCCAGCGCATTGGAAGTAATCATCAGGTAGGACGGCGCTAGACAGTGGTTTGGGCGAGTATGCCGGCAGGCTGTCCCTGCTCTTACTCTTCTCTAAACTCCTACTGCCATCCAACCCCAAAGAATCCACAGCCAGTTTAGCTGAAGGGGGGGTGGCTCGAGAATAGTGAGCAGAGCTTTGATTGGCTCGGAGGGTGCCATCGTCAGTATAGTAACGGCTCCGGTCGTCGTAATAATCGGGTGGTCCAATCATCCCAGCTCCAAGTGGTCCTTTGGAATTGTCCATGGACCTGGAGCGTTCTTTTGCCTTGTCGCTGCGCTCATTCCTGGACTTCCTCTCCTGGGTGTGGGAGTGAGAGCGGTGGACTTTGGAGTGGTGGGATGATGGGCCATGGCTTGGCTCGGGGAAAGGCATTTCTGTGCGCCGCTTGGCAAGCTCTCCGGACACATCCCACTCTGGCGTGACAGGCAGGTGGGAGGAGTCGAGGATGTTGGGGTTGCTATGTGCTAGATGAAGACGGGCCCGTTGTCGCTCCATGGCCAGGGCGTGTTCCCTTGGTGACCTAGCCAGTGAGGACGAGTAGGCTCTGTAGTCCCTGTCAGCCAGCTCCAGGTGGGAACAATCACCAGGCTCGGCGCGGGGGGCTCTTGTCTTGCTATGCGAGCGGCTCAGTTTGGTCTGAGACGGCTTCCTGTGTCTACCCCCACTTCTCCTACTCCTGGAGCTCTGATTGGCTGACGATGCTTTGCTCCTCTGTGCCCGCTCTTCTTCGAGGCGCTTCATGACCGCTGTGTGCCGTGCGAGGTTCTCCACAGTAAGGTCAGGGTTGATTCGACGGATTATCTCCATCTCGACATTGCGTGGCAGCTGACTGGGCGCCTCCTCGTCACGGAGCGGCCACTCCTCCGGGGGGAACTGTGCAGAGAAGGTGGCCAGCTGCTTGGCCTTGTCCTTCTTAAAGCTCAGACGGAACAGCTTCAATCCAAATTTCCGACTTCCTGTACCACCTCCTCCACCTGCCTGTTTCTCTATCTCTCCAGTTCCCCCTCCTCCGCCTCCTCCCCCACTTCGGTGTTTGGTGAGCGTGTCCGTCTTGAAGGGGAACCCAAGGGTGCTGCGACTCTTTTCTGTGTTGCCTGCTGCTTGCTGAGGAGGTGTTTGAGGAGAGTGTGGGGACGAGTACGCCTCCCGGTGGTCTTTGGGAGATCGACGCTGCAGGGTGGTGTGGTGGCTAGGGGGGTCGTCTCCACGGTAACTGTTGTTGTTGTAAAATGAATCCCCACCTCCTCCACTGTGGTTTTGGCTGGACTTTGGGTGTGTTCGATCACGCACGGCTCCAGAGGTGGACGGGGTGATGGTGCCAGAGAGAGGGGAGGTGCACTGTGTCTGCTGATGCTGCTGCTGGTTCTGATGCTGCTGCTGTTGGTGTCGGTCAGTAGAACGTTCATCTAAGTGATACCACTTGGAGCTGGTTCGGATTAGGCTCGGAGTGATGAAGTATGTCTGAGGGGTTACAATAAAATAGCCGTCTGGTGTTGGGTAGATCTTCCGCTCACGGACCAGCATGCTTAGCGTGTGGTGCAGAACCTCCTCCGTTGGTGTGGGAACACCTGAACAAAGACGAGAAGTAGTTAGAGCAGATACATTTCTCACAGGTTCACCTAACATTCTCTTTTTATTAGGTTTAACTCCAAGGTATCCCATTTTTTTCTGAAAAACATACAGTAATGTAAAAAATGAACAATGAGCAATGAAACTTCTTTATCTTGCCAACATCAAGGGCCCCTTTAGGTCCGTCTTTAATGTCTTGTTAAACAAAAGTCTAGAAACATTTCAAGTATTCCACACTTGGCTTTGGCGTTTCATCTACTGTAGACAGATAAGAAAAAAATATTTGTAAATAATGCAGGTCTAATATTATTCTCAAATGTATACACGCCAACACATACACTCAAGTCTCCACAGCAAGGGTTTCCAGGTTCAATGAAAGTCACAAACAGGACCGGTGATAAAGGGCAGCCCTGGCGGAGGCCAACACCCACCGGGAACTTGTCTGACTTATTACCGAGGATACGAACGCAACTCCCACTCTTAGTATTACTGGGTTGCCAGGTTGTTATTGACAAACATTTTGAGAAATTGGAAAACAATTCATGCTTGTTAGTTACCAACAGTGGCAACAACTTTTTAACATATGAAAACTGTTGACAAACATGAAAATGTTTCCCCCAGAATACATTTCTAATATTTGCTGTATTAGTGGAATTGAAATATTGCTGATTAGAACAAAAAACATGACGCCATGTATGTTTTCTTGCGTGCAGTTTGGGGTGGAGAGAAAATGATAATGAAAAGCATGTGCAACATTCACATGACCTGTATAAATGTCCCATTTTCACTATCAAGCTGACAAATACTTGCATAGCAGGATACAAATATAACTGAAATATTAGGTGACTAAAAAGGTGCGATTAAAGCCTGCATCCTTCCACAGACAAACAAATAATCCAAAAATGCATAATCATTTCATGCAGTAATTGGCTAGCTGTGTGGAGGTATAACTGTATGCAGGATTATAACATCTCCCCCTGCTCTTCCTATTTTCAACTCACCTTATCTATGACTATGAGAAATAATGATTTAATAACTGGTATACAGTTCTACCACACTAAACCATGTTTCCACATCAACAGACACATTTGAATTCCATGTGCAATCTAACTAACTAACCCTTCATCACCTGTGATGTGAAAATCTTTAACTTTCCCAGATATGAAAATAAGCATTTGCTCTGATGTCAGACAAAGTAGATCATTATAAAGTAGAAATGAGGATGCTGGTAAGGTCTGCTGTGACCCATGAAATGACTGAATGTTATCTAGTAAAGAACCATTTAAGGAACTGTAGTAATGCGCTTAAGTCTTTCGTTAATTGAAGAATTATCTTTGTACGGGGCGACAGTAGCTCAGTCCAGGCCTTGGCCGCGGAAAATAAGGACTTGGCTCGGTTTAAGTGCTGAACGGACCAGTCAGTGGAGAGTGTGGACTGGTAGATGGAGAGGTGCCAGTTCACCTACTGGGCACCGCCAAAGTACCCCAGAGCAAGGCACCAAACCCATAACTGCTCCATCACTCTAAGACAATCCAACTGCATGTCCATGTGTAAATATGACAGAGTTGAACAGAAGCCATCTTAGCGATGATGTCATTCAAAGTGAAGAGAAGAATACACCTACGATTGTAATTGTGGGTTTTGAAAGCAGAGGCAGATGAAGAAAGGCTCCTACAGTCCTCCCTCTTCTATCAATTTAATTTAAATATTATTTACAACAGTTTCCAAACTTAATTTCTTTACATTCAAGTAGACCAATTGAGCACAAATCAGATGATGCGTACGCCTTCATTTCAGTTCTTCCTCATGTATCCTCTCTGCTTCTTATTCTCTCTCTCATTACTGCCAGTTACATCATAGCAGCCTTTTAGCCCAGCCAGAATGATGCAACTCCATGTAGACAGACAGACAGACGGAGCTCCCTCTCCCTCTCTCTCTCTCTCTCTCTCACACACACACACACACACACACACACACACACACACACACACACACACACACACACACACACACACACACACACACACACACACAGTCTGCAGGTCTGGAATCAGGACATCAACACGCTCACACAATGCAATGAAATAAACATCCAAATGTGCGGTATTACATATTACATTGCATCAGGTGAGAACCTGTACGAGGCGTCTTCTCCTGATGAGAGTTCCAGGGCCAGACTGGTTGGTACCTGAAAGCAGTTGGTGCACTGCACAGCTATTGATTTTATCTGTTAGTAAAGATGGAAGGGGGTGCACCTCAAATGTTGTTTGAAATATCTAATTTCAACAGCACAGTGAGTCTAAGTGAAACAAGGAAGTGGGAGTGTAAACTGTGAGGGAGGATTATAAATGTATTTTTGGAAAATATTCCGTTCTCATTCATTTTCCAAATAAGTTTAATGACTGTTGTCCATTTGTCCAGTCGGTCTGACCACTTAGGCTTGGCTGCCCTTCCCCATATCCACATAGTAAAGGCTGATTTAGAGCAAAGCTATCCAGTGTGGGCCAATCAAACCCAACATTAACCGAACAGGTATCCGCTGCCAATCTAATTAATATGTTTTGGTCCAGTCCCTCCCTAACTGTATGCTGGATATTTATATCTAATACACTCAGGTGGGCTCATCTTCTCTTGCGCCTTCGCTTCCTGTTTTGGTGTCATATCATCAGATTCTCTGGTGCCTGCTTTCCAATGACACTTCTTAGCTTTTCGAGCTCGATTGACTCGGCGCCTGGTATTAGTGAATTGGAAAAGTGCTTCCTCCCACCCCCAAACAAACTCACAATAGTGAGCCGACATAGTGAAATTCTGATAACCTTAACATATTCTGCGTGGGACCATAACAAAACCCTCCACCCTCCTTTAACCGTCTACACCTTGTGACGAACCCACACTCACATTTTTATTTATCTCTCACCATTATGACCCATTCATAAATAGAACCATTTATTTGTTTGCACTTCCTGTTCTTATTGTGTTATGTTTGGTAAAAAAGAAAATGAACGCAAACGGAAAAAATGCTCTGAATACTTATTCTCTTAATCTAAGCTAAGCATTTAATTTCCAGTTGCAAGTAATGAACCAAAATATCTGTATGTGTGAAACAAGGTTGACGGTGGCCGGTTGAACATTAAAATGCTGATGATGCATGGAAGGGAGTGCTACAGAATTAAATCCTGCTCTTAGAACACCAGGCTCCACTCATTTAGTTTAAAATAAAACATGGACTACACTACTCGGAGTCTAAACTGCATTAACAATTTGTTTCAATAGTTCTTCAGTTTCTAAACTTACTTAAATTTCTGACCCTGCAACTGCTCTATTTGGGTACTCCAAAGTTGTAGAGAACACAGTACCCACGCAGCCTTAGTGTTTTACTGAGCCACTCTGCACAATGTTCTCTATTTAATACATCCACATGCTACACCATAAAATACTTAATTCTTCATGTTGTCTTCATGCTGCTGTCCTTGTAGTCTGATTTATGTTGGACTCACTAAAAGCTTTGCAATACGCACACAAAATATGAATTATGATATTGTTCAGCACTATGCACAGGCTAACCACCACCATAATCTGGAAGGGGTGGGAGGGTCCTACTATATGTTAAAGATACTATAAAATGCAGCCAACCTATATCGCCTAGTGAAGTTCACATTGAGTCTGTTGGCGTGAAAATCTCCCCATCTGCTGAAATATCTTGTGTTTTAATATGTCTCTACCGCCGACCCTCTGCCAAAAAAGATTTCTATAACCAACTAAAAACACTCCTAAATCACCATGCAGACTATACTGAAGCAATCGTAATCGGGGATTTTAATATCAACTGGGATGAGAAGGAAGACAGACAAACCATGGATCATTTCAACCTATCCCAGCTGATTGAAAAACCCACCAGGTTAACTAACCAATCCAAAACTAGAATTGATTTGCTGTTTTCAAACAGACCTGAAAGAATTGCAGCCACACATAACCTTCCCACAGGTCTCTCGGATCACAATGCAATTCTTTTCTAAATAAATTAACTAAGTCACGTTTCTCCAACTCCTTTTCAAAATCAGTTAATTCCACACCTTGCTATGATCTGCTTAACAGGTCAGTCAAAGAGATTATGGCCCCTTTTATCAGTAGAGGGAGAAATAAGGTGAGGAAGGGTAACTCTCTACCATGGGTCAATGATGAATGTAGAGTGCTCATGTCTGTTAGAGATACACTGTTGAAACAGTCGCTGAAGACCGTCCTGGGTACCGACAGATTAAAATTCACAACGAGCAGAAACAAACGTTACGTAAGGCTAAAGCCAATTTTTTCCTGGAAATCATCGCAAATGCACAAGGTAACGGAAAACTTATCTGGCAAAACATTAACAAATTGGTTGGCCGTAAATGCAGGACAGGACAAGGAACTAGAGCTCTCTATAAAGAACTCTCTAGTGGGGGATCCCATCACTCTGGCTACTCATCTAAACCACTTTTTTCTCGAGTCAGTGGATGAGATAGCCAAGCTCTTCTCCTCTCCTGAATGCAGCGAGAGCCCGGTCAACTCTGTCCAACCTGTCTTTAAGATCACTGAAATAACTGACTCTTGAGGTAGCCAAACTAATTAGTGGTAAGACAAGCTCCAAAGCCAAGGATGTCTTTGACTTTAACGCCAACTTTTTTAAAGAACATAAGGACTCCTTGATCCAACCCATAACTCATCTGGTTAACCTATCCCTCAAACATGCAGTGGTCCCCTCAGCCTGGAAGGTGGCGGTGGTAACCCCAATCTTCAAGTCTGGGAAAAAATCTGACTTGTCTAACTACAGACCAATTTGCATCTTGCCGATAATATCTAAAATAGCAGAGAAATGGGTTGCCCAACTTCTTTTAGAGCATCTCAACAAAGACATCCCCTGTTGCATCCTATGCAGTTTGGTTTTCGTGCCCACCACTCAACTGAGACGGCCTGCCTGTGTCGGTGCTATCTTTTTAGATCTTAAGAGAGCTTTCGACACTGTAGATCACCAAATCCTACTATCCAGCTTAACCCATTTTAACTTTTCCCCCCATGCTCTTAACTTGTTCAAATCATACTTATCCAACAGAAACCAATGGGTTACTGTAGATGGTGCTAGGTCTCTCTTTCTTGAATGTCCTGTAGGTGTTCCTCAAGGGTCGGTCTTTGGGTCACTTTTATTTATCCTGTTTATTAACACACTACCCAACTCTTGTCAGAATATACATACACAGATGTACATCAGCTAAAAACAACCAAGAAGCTTTCTGCATCCTATCATCCGCTATGTCTGATGTCCAGGCTTGGCTCACTAAATCCTGCCTCCTGTTGAATGCCAAAAAAACTGTATGTATGATATTCTCCAAACGTATCAAAAAAATAACACACTCGAACATATTTGTAAAGCGAACAGAGCTAGACTTAGTAACCGAGTTTAGGTACCTCTGGGTAATTCTAGACTCCGCACTGACCTTTAACAGCCATGTCAAAAAGGTAGCGACCGACATCAAATTCAACCTTCTAAACTTCAGGCACATCAGAAACAGCTTGACAGAGAACGCAGCCAGGACATTCTTACATTCCATGATCTTCATTTAGTGTACTGTCTGACCAGCTGGTCACTCACGTGCACAGCAACACTCAAACCCATAGAATCTCTATATAAGAGAGCCCTCAAAGTCTTTGATAAGAAACCGTGAACTCATCATCACAGCCACATCCTGAACAAGCATACATTTTTAAGTTTTAACAACCTGATTAGCCTTAAAGAAGCCAGCATTATTTATAAAGCCCTAAATGGTCTGGCACCTCCTCCGCTCAACAAGTTCATTAAACAGAGACCTGTCTGCGGCCCTGAGGCCAGAGTCACCAGAGCCGCCGACAAAGGCGACTGTGTCATTCCGCACAGACGCAGCACCTGTGGTCAGACGGTTCCGTCTGTCAAAGGCGGCACCCTCTGGAACACTTTACCATCGTCTGTTAGGGAGCGCCCAAACTTCACTTTTAAAAAGCACATGATGGTTGTAGTTAGATATATATTTAATTGCTCAAAAAAGGTTACGATGGTCCCCCCCCCCCCCCCGAAAACAAATACACATTCAACTTCCCAAGCTCGCCGTAGTGCCCTTCTCAGTGGCGACAACGGGAGTCAGGGTCAGAAAAAGGAAAAAAAAGAAACTGAGAGGATGCCCATGCATCTTTTCAGGTCAGTCCATGCTTAATTATTGTTAAATACGGGAAATGTGCCCTACTATTGTAATGATTATGCATACACCTCAAACTAGCTAACGTTATTGCTAATGTTAACAGGGCTCTCAAGTTTTGAAGACAGGCAGGAGCGACATATATCCCCGGGAGCCGTTGACAGGGGTACGGGGGGATGGGGACGGGCGACGGGAGCAGCGGCACTGCAGACAAGCCTAGGTGAGCTGGAACAATCAGATTCCACCAAAACCTAGGGTCAGTCAGAATTGCCCCTTGTGATGATCCCTCCCTTCCACTAGGGGTCCTAGTTTATTTGTCCTTGTTTGTTTAAGTTATTTGTGTTATTCTTTAAATAAATGTAAATGTATTGCTTTAACTCATCTGGTTTACCATCCATTTTGCAGTCCCTTGAATCCCCCCCTTAATATGGAAATTATGTTATTGGCCCAGTCTGAAACAGTGTTGTCTGTGAGGGCTAGGCTGGCCCATGCTATGGCTTAGGACCATAAAGTATCTACTAAAAAATGTAAACCCTGGAATGGATCAGCCGTTGGGGAGTCTTCCCGATGGCTGTCCACCTCCATCCTTCAGCAGTATGGTTGGATCTAAACCCTCAGACAAGTAAAGTAGTATTACCAATGTGTTGTGCCATATATATTATATAGGTAAAACTTACATAGGCATGGGAAAGATTTCAGTAGACACACAGATGCAGATGCTTAGATGGCACATATTGAGGTTAAGACGCAATGTGTTAACTTCCTAACTGTACCATAGAACATGTAGATTTTATCTGATGAAATAAACAGAAGACATTCATATGATGAACTGTTGAACTTTGGTATAACACTGTGAATTTAGTAAATGTACAATTTAATAATATCTGTGCTGGTCATATTTACACAACAACTTTTTGTGTGAGGAGAATGATTTTTTGGTCACCAGTGCTATGCACGTAAGTTTACAAACATCCGTTAGACCCAATAAATCCAGCAATCCTGTATTCCTCTCTAGTGGCAAGGCAACGCTTGTGCATAAAGCATCTTCATATTACTCCACTGCTACATCTGCAAGTCTGTTTAGTTTATACAGAAGTTAGCCCGCTACAACTGTAACGCTGGTTAGTTTATATCAAGAAGTTAGCCCTCTACAACCGTAAGTCTGTTAGTTTATAAGAAAGTTGGCCCACTATAACACTTAAAATGGCAACACTTCATGGTCTGATCATCCAGCTAGGTTGATTTGAATGAGCCAATGAGCCAGGGGCGGTTGACAAGAGAGTAAGAAGTCAGCAGACAGTCAGTGACAGTATAAAAAAGGAAGTAAAAGGTGTTTTGTGAAATTGTGACCACAACCAAAAGATGTCCCCGAGCATGCAGCCATAGCTGGCCACTCAGAATATTATGCAGTTTGCTGCAGCCGAGTGAGATATAAAACGTGGACAGACACAGAGGTGCACACTCACTTGTCCATTTTCGCACGCACACATACAATTTTTCTTGGTGGAAATAATAAGTGCTCAAAAGTATTACATTCCTCACAATACTTAAAATGAAGTCCACTTCGTCATTATTTTGTCTGTCCAACGAAACCAGAGTATATTATAGCACTGCATTACTGCTTGTTAGCATCAGCTGCTGCGTTCATGCTTCACCATCTCTAGCTTATGGCCCAAAATCCGCCTCCAGTTTCAGGGACGCAGCATTTGCTTTGATCGAACTTTGAAACACATAATTTGCAAGGTCAGTTTGAGCCTTTTTTTGTTTGGATTTTAAGAGAGCTTCCTTCATCTAACTTTTGAAGCTTTCGTTTGAATGGTAAATTCTCAAGCAGCACCAACCACTAAGCATGGGTGATGTAAACGAGTTACCCACATGTCTCTTTTCCATTATGCGAACTGGAACTTTACAACCCATAACCTGAACATCGCCTGTGTATTAAAACACACTTCTTTGCCGAATTAATCTATACACATTATCAAATACCGTGTGCCCTGTTTAAGCTAATTCTTTTACAAATTAGGTAGTTGGTCTGACTGAGGCCCAGCAGCGTTACCTTATTGGTTGTGCTTTTTCAATGAGCACAACTGGTGTTGTTTTTAGGTGGATACTCTCATTGTACTAGTGCTGCACCATCCTTGCTGCTGTACTAGCAACTATGCTGCTTCGGCTGCTTTCCATTCAAATAACAGGCATCCTCGCTTCCCTCACTTGTGTTTAACTTGTGTATTAACTCTGTACACATTACATCATATCCATCCTTATCTGATGGGAGGTTTTCAAGGACAGAGAATGGTACGCTGTACAGATTGTAAAGCCCAAAATGTGTGATTTGTGATATTGGGCTTAATACAATTGAATTAAAAATTGAATAATGTACTCCAGGGAAAGCTGCTGGGTAAAAATATGCATGTGGACAAACCATGTCTGTGGCTGTCTACTCACTTCCCCGGTTGACACAACACACACAAAAATTATATTTAACTAGGAAACAGCTGTCAATTAAACATCAAACTTATTGAATAATAAAAAAAGTTGTCTATTACATTTTCTTTTTTCAGATTGTGTTGACAAAAATAATCTTGAGCAACTCTTAACACTAAACACAAAAATAATCTGTATGTTTTTGTTTGACTTTGAACCTATGACAACACTGACTGTGCAGCAGTAGACAGAGGATGATGGATGGGGTTCGCTGTGGACTCGTGTGGGTGTGTGAGCTGGTGTTACCTGGAAAACATGTCTGCAGGTGTTCAGTTAGGGCCTCCTGAGTGACAGGCTTGTGGGCGGAGTTCATAGCAGAGATAGCCAATAGCAATACCTCTCCCAAAGGGATGAATTGTGATTGGCTGATGGGGGACATACTGATGGGTGACACATCACCTGTAAAAAGACAGAAATCACAAAAATCAGTGCCTTTGAGTTATACTGGATAAATATCCGCTATAACTTGTAGGACATATGGACACCATGCAGTCTAATGTCTCAGATACATTCAAAAATATAACCCCTGGCTGTCACAGTTGTCTGGCTGAGAACCCAACCTCTCTCTTCCCTCATTCCCTGTCATCTCTCGACGCTTATCCAATACATATTATTAAATACGGTGTTGGTCCGTCTCAACTGTCTGATTTCTCTTCACTGTCTATTCCTGTGTGTCTCAGTTCCAAACCCACTGGTTCCCACTGAGATTGAAACTCCTTAGAAACAGATCAAAATACACAATTTAATTTAAAAAAAGGATTTGGTAATCTCTTTAAACATTTGGTCACTGTAGTTTTCATCATTTATTACTGAAATAGGGGGAAGTAGCGCATTTGTTGACGACTATTTTCCACGACGGAATAATCCCCATTAGGAGAACAGGGTATGTAGGATTGAGTCAAAATAAACTACAGCGTATGTCGACACAAGCCCAACAAAATGTTAAGGATGTGTAGATACTGGATGATCCTGATCTGATCACAAAGTGAGCCAAACCACCTCCATATATATATATATATATATATATATATATATATATATATATATATATATATATATATATATATATATATATATATATATATATATATATATATATATATATGGTCCGTCTAATTTAATCTCATTTTAATACAATGTATTCTGCAGCACATACACCTGCATTAACACATGTTTTGCTTCTCAGATAAGATGGAGAGATGACATGTTAAAAACTTTGCAGATCCATGACCAATTTGGAAAGAAAAACGCACTTGGCCATAAATGTCAACGTCAGTGGAACGGAGAATGTTTGTGATGTTTTTCTATTATCTTTCAATTACAGGAGCGTGTCGCATAGTTAGGAAATCGTCACTGTATGAACATACAAACATGACATTTGTAATGACAATGTCCTCCATGCTGCTTAATTGTAAAGTCCAGCAGTTATAAAGTGAAGAACCTATAGAAGAAACATGGTAAAGACAGAAGACAATATTCTGCTGTGGATTTTTACAGATTCAATGAAGGACACCCGTCAAATCGTGAAAGAACAAGCATTGTTCAGTGAGACTGAACTAAAACATCAATAGAGATCACGACCACTGAACCAATTTAGAGACAATATACATGGAAAGTATAGAAACAAGTTTGTGCGAAATGGTAGATGAGATGTAGGGAATACACATGATAAACATTTGACATCATGTAGGAAGGTGAGTGAGGTGAACTTTAGAAACTATTATATTATATACATATATTCTGCAATTTGCAACTGACTTGCTAAATTATCTACACAAACATGTTTGTGATTCTGTTTGTGAAGTCAAAAGAGGGCAAAACATGATTTCTATCTCATCGTTTACTACCGTACATATTTTTTCCAAAATAAGTAGATAAGGTACAGTATATATGTAAGTTTTTTTTGTTAACTTGCCAAGGGCTGCTTGACTACCAAACGATTTAGTGGCGCGTACAGAGACAAGAAGAGGACAGAGCACAGCTTCTGAGACTCCGCTCGGCTCCACCCTGCCACCTCCAGACACAGCTCCAGCCCTCAACATTGAAGGGGATCAGAGAACAAACCCAGGACCTTACACACAGTCACACACAGTGGGGGGATCCAATATGTGTTCAAAAGAACAGCCGAGAGGGCCATTTCCTGTTGCTTGGTGTTTCTTTACTACAGGGACCAGTATGTTCAGACAAGGACTGGGACAGGTCTCCAGCATGGCATGTATGACTCGGACCAACAGGAGACCGGTACTACTACTTTAGCTACTGCTGTTAGGACAACTGCTGTTAGTTCTTCTTTAACTACTACTTTTTAAGTTACTATGAATAGTACCACTGTTTCAAACTACTATTAATAGTGGTAAAGAAGTACTAACTGCTGTTAGTACTTCTTTAAGTACTACTATTAGTACCACTTATTAGAACTTCTTTAACTACTAACATTGGTACCACTGATGTTAGCGCTTCTTTAACTATGACTGTTAGTACCACTCATTAGTACTTCTTTAACTACTATTATAAATAAAACCACGAGTAATATTATTAATACCATCGACGATGGAAGAACAAGTTTGTAGCTCCATTTTTTAAAATATATAATCGGGTAAAATATACCCGATGTTAGTGATGGTGTTACTATTTGTAACGTTAGTGTTACTACTACTATTAGTACCTTTGCTGCATAGTGACATTTGTACTATTAGTATTACTGCTACTACTTCTACTTTGCTACAAAAAAGACAACTCCTGCCTAATAATACTGAAACTACCACTGCTACTATAGCCAATACTACCAATACTGAAATATAAGCAGAAGAGATGCCTTTCACAGATAACCACAGGCAGGTCTTCAGGCTCTGGAAATGTCTTCGCTCTCACTGAAGTGCACAGACTGTCATGCCAACACAAACTGTAACTAACAGTTACAGCTCTGCAAAATGTTTATATAAATATAGCATGCACACTATTTTTTAAGTACAGTGTGGGGTGGCTGTAGCTCAAGGGGAAGAGTTGTTGTCCTTAAACCCTTTATTATTCTAGTAACCATATATGGTCACTTCCACACCCTGTACAAATGACGTCTTTCCCGCGGCTGGGTAAGATCAAGAAACACAGTCTCCACCAAGCCAATCAGCAAAGATCACTCTACGTCAAACCACCCGCCTTTATGAAATTTGACCAATAAGAAGAGACCTTAAGCGCAGTAAACTTTCTCTTTTTTCTGGACCCAGGAAGAGACAGTTGTGCAGTCCACCATCATGGATCAAACAACTAAACTAACCATGATAAGTTGCTGAAACTCACATGTTATGCTTCAATAGTTGCACTAAGTAATTAAGTCCATGTTTTTTGTCGATGACTTGGTGAAATTAGTAAAATCACTCCATGAAAAACGTAGGCATCGTATATGATTATATGCCCCTTTTACGCCAAACCGAGAATTGTTATGGAGTCATGGTTTTGCAGCGCGACTCTCTCTAGATCACGGATCAAACATCAAAACTAACTATCGCAAGTTGCTGAAACTCACATATGTTATGCTTGAATAGTTGCACTAAGTCATTACGTGCGTGTTATGTGGATGACTTAGGGAACTTAGTGAAATTACGCCATGAAAAACGTATGCATCGTATATGATCATACGCCCCTTTTACATTGAACCTAGAATATATGTATGTTTATGACCTTATAACAGTTGTTTTATTGCCTGTGTTTATTTTTTTAGGATATGACTGCTTGTCTTTTTTATGGGTAGAGGAGGCAGACTGTTTTTGTGCCAGCCAACCTTGCCATCACTGACGATGTCGAAGATGAAGATGACGATTTGGCAGACCCTGACTTTACCACACACAACAAGAACATTAAGTGTGTATTGTGTGCAAGTGCTGCTATAATCCTATAATTTTCCCCCCTGCAGGACTAATAAAGGATCATCTTAATTTATTTCTTGCATTTTTGAATATATATTTTGTTTTCACTAAACAGGCAAGGAACCATATATGGTAATTTGGTGGATGTTATTTATTTTTTTTAAATGTCACAACAGGAGTATTATAATGTCCTCCGATAGCGCTCTTGGGTTGACATTTTGAATTTCAAGTATTTCAATGAGGGACCTATAAAAGGGTTAAACTGCAAGGTTCACGGTTCGAGTCTTGAGCAAGACACTGAGCCCCTAGTTGCTCCCCAGGTGCTTTTCAGCAGCTCACTGCTCCAACTAGGGATGGGTTATATGCAAAAGATCTATTTCATGTATGTAATATATGACAAATACATTTTAATTGTACAAGATTTTTGACCTACACTACCTAGAAATAGTAAGGTCTGTCCACCATTTATACTGAAATAACCACCAATGTTGGAATGCTATGATATTTGGTACAGACATTTCTGTCTCCTTCATGATTCATTTAAATAGCGGTGATGATCTCTTTACGTTCATCCAGAGCAAACACTTTTATTATGTTCAATACTCCCTGCAAAACGGGTGACATTCCCATCAGCTTCAGCTGTTGTGCCTAGTGTTAATTAGCAAATGTTAGATAATGTGTATGGCACACATTGTACCTGCCAACTATTAGTGTGTTAACATTGTTTTCAATGTTAACATGCTATTGGTGTAATTTAGCTCAAAGCACTGCTGTGCCCAATTGCAGCCTTAAACAGCTGCTCGCGTGGCTGAAGACTAGCTGTAGACTGGACATGCTCCACAAAGACCGTTTGCACCAACTACAAATGTTTTGACAATCAGGATGGAACTTCAACCTCACAATGAGTAAATAAACCAAACACACTGAAACGTATTCTCACTGATACGTTTCCATTTTTGAAACGCATACGTTTCCTACAGTTAAACCAGGCGTTCACACTACTTTGGAGTTTTAGAGTACCGAAAACAAATGACTTTGAAAACGATGCAGATGTCGTGTAAGTTTGAAATCTTTGGAGATGTATGGTAGTGTGAACAGGCGCAGAACCGGAGGCCTTTGAAAAAGTTGATGTAGACACTCGTGCCCGCTACTTGTTTGGGTGTTTGCAGTTCCCTGATCTGTCTCGGGAAGAAAACAAACAGCCTTGATAATCGATGGACTACCAGGTTATTAACATGGAAAACAGATTACAGGCTTTTCTGACTTTGTTGTGTATACTAGCAGCTGTTGTGCAGTTAAATTCAGCATTATAATCCTAATACTGCTGACATTATGGTTAGTGGAGCGATTAGTGAGTGGCGCGTCCAGTGAAGTTATCAGACCTACGGAGCAGACGTTTGAAGTCAGTTTGGACACAAAACGTAGGACTTTCCTTTTCTTATTATTTCGTTCACACAAACTGTACAGGAACAAAAGTATAAACTCTCCAGCAGAGCTACGAGTGAGAATAGACAACAAAACTGAGGAAACGGGCGAAAGACGCATGTTGACCAAATGTATGTACCAATGACCCATAAACTTTGATTTGTAAGTGTTCATTTAAAAGTACATTTCATATGTGTGTGTGAGAGAGCAAGAGCTGCAGCCTTGTAACTAAGTTTGATCAACAAAACCTTTTCTTTGTTTTATTATAAAGAGGAAGATTTTATAGCAAGATCTTTAATGTCACCCACAACTTTTATTATTATTATTGTCGTATTTTCTGTAACTAAGCAACCAATGTACTTCCTGTTTACACCGGCATCTGCATGCAAGTGAATGTGAATAGTCATGTGATATTCGTGTTCAGACTTGTTAGTGTGGACGGAAATACTTTTTGAAACGACGCTGAGACGAGATGATGGGTGAAGGACGCTTTGAGTGGTCGGAAGACTAGAAAAGTGCTATACAAGGTATTTACATACCAAAACAAACATGGATGCCAACCAGCAGCTTGCATTGTTTAATGTCAGTCGCAAATATTAAACAAATGTTTTCGAAACTTCTAATAACTGGCACTGACTGGATATCAATATTTAGGATTTTAATCTACATATCACTCACTTTTTGATTATATCTACCGAGTGTTGGTGTGGACTGGAACAGACCCATGTGGAGTAAAAGAAGAACTAAAGATAAGACTATCTATAATTCTAATGTTTAAAGTGTAGGGGGCGGCTGTAGCTCAGGGGGATGAGTGGATGATAATGGATGACTTTCTTTTTTCTTTTTCTACTTTACAGGGTTTTGCCCGGAGAGGGCGCTCCAGGCTGCAGCAGCAGCGAGGAGGGTATGGCCGAAGGGGACCTCCAGAACTTGGGGGCCCAGAGCAAACACTAACTTGTAAGAAATTGAAGCTTCTTCCCAAGTTTGTTGGAGCAACACCATGGGAGTGAGCTATGCAATAAAGTGTTCCTTCTCACTGGGACAAAGGTGTGCTGGAGACCTTCTATAAGTGGGAAAGATAACCGAGACCAGCATCACAATTTTGAGAAGATAATATTTTGCTAATTTAATGGCTAATTTGTGGGTTTAATTTGTTTAATTATCATACAAGTTTAAAGCTGTAGCAAACTCGCCTTGTATGCATCCTGGTACATGTAGGCACAGGTGGCATGGCTCCACAGCAGCTGCTCTGTGTTCCCAGTCATCCACAGAAACGATGGTAAATCTTCCTTTTAAGACTGTCCATCCAAAAATCTCTTCAAGCATGCTAGTTATCGATCAGGACATATTGTTACTGGCTGGAATAGTAGTAACCAAAACAAATTCAAAATTCATTGTTTCCCTTTCACTTAATAAAATATGGTCCAAGTTGTAAAAGAACGCTAAATACAATGTTGCTTCAGTTACATGTTACCAGCGCTGCTGTTTACCATGACTACTGCTGCTTCCTTTTTTCTCTTACTGCAGATGAAGAATGCGGTCACTGACCAGTCACATAGCATGCAGCTAGCTCACATACACACACGTGTGTTTGTCATGAGTGTGGAGTGAAACATCAACTGTTGAGTTTGACTGTTGGTTTACACAAGCTGCATCAGCATGAGTGTTCGTGATCCAGTCTTGCCAATACAATCAGTGTCAAGTCTGAGGTAAAGAAGAGCCATTTTGTAACAGCAGTAGCTCACAGCCCTGCTCACTTTATTGCTACTATACTGTCCAAAAAAAACAAGACAGAGAGAGAGACAGAGAGAGAGCTGGTCAGGGGAGGAGGAGAAAGCAATACGGAGGGGGAGAGAGAGATTAGGAGAGAAAAACTATAATGCAGAGGAGAGGATGAAAGAGGGGAGCAGCTGTGTGAAGCAGAGTGCTGACAGAATCAAAAGAGAGAGTGTGTAATAGAGGGAGGATGATAGAACATTGGTCGTCTATGTCCCTCTCACTGCAGTGGTAGTAAACAATCAGCCAGCCTCCTTTGTCCACAGCACTAAACCACACCCCCTCCTTTTGTCACGCACTCCCTCACTCTCTCACCCTCTATTTATCTCTCTGTCCATCCTTCCATTTCTCTTGCTTTCTGTGAATCTCCAGTATGTATCTCCTCCAATATGTTTGCATCCATCCTTGGAGCATTCCTATCTCTCTCCTTTTCTCCCTCCCTCTCTCTCTCTCTCTAGAGCTGTGACGCTAGGTTGCTAGTGCTAACTAGCAGCTGCTGCTAACAGGCAAGCCAATGAAACAGTGAGACAGACAGCAAGAAAGACAGACAAGCGTGTGACAGGCAGATTCAAACCTTAGCTGATAGTAATCCACTTCTTTTAGTAATCCAAAAAATAAAATCCAGTTAAAAAGTAGAGCTTCAGATGGAAACGCAGTTCTCTTTATTTCTCTCTCTCTCACACACACTAGCTCATCCTCTCTCTCACACACATTCTGCTCCTCCCCCTCCCCTCACACAGGCAGGCGTCCTCTTCCTCTGGTCTCATGCGCGCGCGCACACACACACACACACACACACACACACACACACACACACACACACACACACACACACACACACACACACAGCCCCCCTTCTCTCTTTTCCCACTCACACACACAAATGAGCATTCAGTCAAGGGCTTCCCACAATCCTTTGCGCCACACAAAGACAAGGGGGTGTGACCAATCACACACCACCTCACTCTGCATCCGTGCTTTTTCTCCCCTCCCTCACTGTGTGATGCCCACAGACATACAAGCTTGTGGGCGGGCTGCCAAGAGGGTTGCTATGACAACGCATCCCCAGTTGCTCTTTGTAGCCATCTCACACACACACACACACACACACACACACACACACACACACACACACTTCAAGATCTTGGTAGCATGTCTCTGCTCTGCTTCATACACTCTGTGTGTGGGTGCGTGTCTGTTCGTGCGCACATGCTCTCTTAGCCGGTGTTGCAGTACTGCAGCTGGGTTCTGGTGTGACCCAGTTA
The DNA here is from genome assembly GCF_023055335.1 of Clinocottus analis. Classification (NCBI taxonomy): domain Eukaryota; kingdom Metazoa; phylum Chordata; class Actinopteri; order Perciformes; family Cottidae; genus Clinocottus; species Clinocottus analis. The sequence goes on from NW_027175821.1 coordinate 20,374,236, forward strand.
GAACACTAAAGCTGGATGTAGGACACACGCACACACAATGAAAGGATTGCTTATATAAATATAGCAGTGGAGTTACAGTATATTATCACTACAATGAAGTTGAAGTAGTAGTTCCACACACACACACACACACACACACACACACACACACACACACACACACACACACACACACACACACACACACACACACATATATACACATACATACATACACACACAAATGCATATACATATATATATTAGGGCTGTGAAATGATAAATTGTTTGTGGATTAATCATGATTAATCACATATTACTGATATTCCTGGGTATATTTTTGTAAAAACAAAGATTTATGATAAAAGACGGATATATACATTGTCATTTATTCATTGGGTGCTGTTGTAAACAATACAACTATAGACCGTAAGGTGAACCCCGTTATCGTTTCATCCCGCTCCGCATTCGTGCATCAACGCGATCTTTAGCTTATAAAAAAGAACAAATCGTGCTATGCAGCTAAAAAAAAGTTTGTCGCTGAAATTCCAGTCGATTATTGATGCGGCGATGTTTTATGCCAAACTAGTTTCTTCAGGATATTTGTTGCGAGTAAAGGTGGCAAGGTGCTCAGTGTTGCCAGATTGGAAATGGCGTAGTATCTTACCAAAGGCTCAAAATGGTTGTTTTTGGAGGATAATTATCGTGCATCTGGCAACACTGAGATCGGTCGATCAATGACAGTTCTCTCTACGGTCAGGTCGCGCAAGAAGGTGAACGTAAGATACTGTTTCCAAAACTTGTAAGGGCGTAATAACTAGTTTGTGAAAGACCCAGAGAAACATAAATATCCAACGAGGTAAAATCCCGGACGTTTTTGGAATCCCTGCCGGACGCATTTTTTAGGTCTCGAAAAGACGACATGTCGGGGAAAAAGAGGACGTCTGGTCACCAGGTAATTCTCATTACTCACAAAAGTCGAGTGATCCCCTGTCAGCGCCACATGTTCCGTAGCAGCCAAGTCATTTTCCGTTTTGTTCTTTGCAGTTTCATACAGCTTGTGGATTTTTGTCATGATTGAGCGTCTTTGCGGTGCTTTGATGCCACTCGCAAAACTTTGGTGAACCCCTCATCCTCAGCAATATTAATTGGTCGACAGCTTTTTGCAATCCATTCCGCAACTGTGCTACTCAGCTTGTCACAGGCAGACTTAGTGAGGGGTCTATGTTGTTCAGTGAGGCTGGTTTGACGCATTCCATTTGAACTCCCCTCGCCAACCAACGCATGCTTCGCGTTGGGATGGTACTTTAAGCTGGTTGTGATGGTGAAACGTCAACGTCTTCCAGCAGAGTGTACATTTGACATCTACGTCTAACTGCATTAGAACAGAAATAGTTGAATAGGTATATTGAAAGCTCATTCTGCGCATGCGTTAAATGCGTAAAAAAAAAAAAGAATCCTGTAATTTAATCATAACACTTTAACACGTTATATTTCACACCTCTAATAAATATATATATATATATATATATATATATATATTACATTACATGTCATTTGTCACTTTAATAAGTGCATTCAACCCTAAGTACGAACTAGGAACAACAGTAATCAACAGTACTAGGAACTAGGAACAACAGTAATCAAGAGAGTACAAATTTCTTAAATAAAGTCAAACTACAAAGTGCTATCAGTAAGAGCCATCTAAGCGCTGCCTAAAGGCTGATTTATACTCGGGTTTTACGCAGACGCAAGCACGGAAGACACGCATGGCCCCCCTTGCGTGCTCAAATCGGCCATTTTGCGTGCTTGCTTGAATCACCCAAAATTTCTGATTATCCGTCAAAGCAACGCAAGCCCGCAAGACTGTGATTGGTCTGCTAACCACATCCTTTCTGAGTCTCGTATTTCCCGTTTCATAGCATAATTCCGCTGTTTTTAAAAGCCATAGCAGAAACACAAACAATGGATCCCGTTGAAGAACGTTTGGCTGAAGAGGTCCGCAAATATGAGCATTTATACAACCCGTCTGACAGAGTATAAGCACACGCAATTGGCGATGAGTTCCTGGAGGGAGATATCGGTGAACGTCGGTGTGCAGGTCGACTCAAACGGTCGTTGCGCCACCTACTGTTCTGGCGTATGAAAAACGCACGGGAACTATAAACCCAAACAAGTCCGTCAATCCAACTGCGTGGCCGGCCGCAGTTGTAGTTACAAGAGTATAATTTGCTATTGAGTGCTGCTGCCAATGTCTTTATTCAAGGTGGAGTCAAAAGAGATGAGTTTTTAGTTTGCGGCGGAAGATGTAGACACTTTCTGCTGTCCTGATGTCAGTGGGGAGCTCATTCCACCATCGAAGAGCCAGGACGGCAAACAGTCGTGATTTTGTTAAGTGGTTAGTTCGCAGCGACTCAAGGACAAGCTGATTGGCTGAAGCTGAGCGGGTGAACAAGCTGGTGTGTACGGTTGTACCATGTCCTGGATGTAGGTCGGACCCAATCTGTTCGTAACACGGTACGCAAGTACCAATGTTTTGAAGCGGATGCGGACGGCCACCGGTAGCCGGTGGCCAGTGCGAAGGAGTGGAGTAGTGAGTGAATTTCGGGAGGTTGAAGATCAGTCGAGCTGCAGCATTCTGGATGAGTTGTAGAGGTTGAGTTGCATTGGCAGGAAGACCTGCCAGGAGGGAGTTACAGGAGTTGAGGCGGGAGATGATCATAGCCTAGACCAGAACCTGTGCTGCCTTCTGTGTGAGCAGGGGGATGTAGTCTTCTGATGTTGTACAGCATGTACCTACAGGAGCGTGTTGTTGCTGTGATGTTGGCAGTCAGGGAGAGTTGACTGTCAAGTATCACACCGAGGTTCCTGGCAGTTGGGGTCGGGGCCAGCACTACGTTGTTGAGGATGATCGTGAGGTCTTGGGTGGGGGAGCCTTTTCCTGGAAGGAAAAGCAGTTCAGTCTTGCCAGGGTTGATTTTCAGGTGGTCTGTGGACATCCACTGAGAGATATCAGTCAGACTGGCAGACATTCGCTCAGGTATCCCGGTTTCTGATTAGGGAAACGAGAGGATCAGTTGGGTGTCATCAGCATAGCTATGGTAGGAGAAGCCATGCGAGCGAATGACAGAGCCGAGGGAGTTGGGGTACAGAAAGAAGAGGAGAGGACCCAGGACGGAGCCCTGCTGGACCTCAGTAGTAAGAGAGCAAGGATCAGACACAGATCCTTTCCAGGTTACCCAGTAAGTGCGATGGTCGAGGTAGGATGAGAAGAGGGAGAGCGCAGTGCCTGAGATACCAAGATCCTGGCGGGAGGAGATGAGGATCTGGTGGTTCACGGTATCAAAGGCAGCAGTGAGGTCGAGAAGGATGAGGACAGAGGAGAGGGAGGCTGCTCTAGCACTGTGGAGCTGCTCAGAGACAGCAAGGAGGGCCGTCTCTGTTGAGTGGCCTGCCTTGAATCCAGACTGATGAGAGTCCAGAAGGTTGTTCTGGTGGAGAAAGCAGAAGACTTGGTGAAAGATAGCTTGTTCCAGAGTTTTGGAAAGAAAGGGAAGGAGAGAGACAGGTCGGTAGTTGTTGACTTCAGACGGATTGAGAGTGGGTTTCTTCAGGAGAGGGTTAACTCTTGCTTCCTTCAGAGAGTTTGGGAAAGAGCTGGTTGAGAGGGAGGTGTTGATGAGATCGGTGAGAAAGGGAAGAAGGTCAGGAGCGATGGACTTGAGGATGTGAGATAGGATAGGATCCAGGGGGCAGGTGGTTGGACGGGCGGAGGTCACCAAGGAGAGAACTTGATTGGGAGACGGGGGTGAAGGAGGACAGTGAGGCGGAAGATGGAGTTGATAGAAGTGAAGTAGTAGAAGAAGGTTGCGTGCTGAATGATGAGCGATATATATATATATATATATATATATATATATATATATATATATATATATATATATATATATATATATATATACATACATATACACACACACACACACACACACACACACACACACACAAACCCCTGACGCCCTTCACGTGGGCCGATCTTTGCCCTTGGGACGCAGCACTATGGACAGTGCGCACCGGTGGACAGTCGTGTCGGGATCAGGGGGCTGCGTCCCTCCCCGGTGGGGAGAAAAGTCCCAGTAAGCACATAATCCACGGCTCCGGGAAGTGGCGAGGTCCGGGCACGGGCGCTTTACAGCACGTGGCCGGCGTCCCACATTCGGCCCGAGTCTTTCCAAGCTGACCGAGAGTCGGTCACGGTGCACTGCAGTGGAAGAAATGCGCCCGACGAGGGCCAACACAGACAGGAGAGAGTACAACCTGTCGGGTTAACAACGATGCATGTTGTCCAAATCTATCAACGTTGGAAAGCACCAGTACCCCTAGGTGCAGCAGCAACTACAGCACTG
>NW_027175821.1:20388620-20526120 GCF_023055335.1 Clinocottus analis
TTTGTGAGGGGAGCGACTCTGCGACCCACGGCAGCTGAGAACAGAAACTACATGACAATACGTGCTTTCACGTCAGCAAATCGTCCAGTGAGGCTGCGGAAGTACACGCGAGAACCTTAATACATCGCCTTCAAAGTAAAAGCCCCCCATTTTTTTTAAAATTAAAAACGTTTTATTTATTTATTGTAAATGGCCTCTCGCGGCCCACCTGCAGTACCTTCGCGGCCCATCAGTGGGCCGCGGCCCACACTTTGGGAATCACTGGTCTACACAACTCCAACAGGTTTTGCCGGTCACGAATCACGCGCTCTCTGCGCAGCGCTGCTCTTACTATCCGTGCGCCTTCCTCAACGGGATTCTGTAGAAATCGGCAGGCCATTTTTCCAACACAATGATTGGCCAGTAGGCGTTTTATATCCCCGGATCTTATCCGGGAACTTAACCTGCTCCAGAGCAGGTTAGGCGTTCAGCGTAAGTTACCGACGCACCGTACCCCGCTCAGAAGTGAACCAGCTTCGTGAGACGGAAAACCCAGAGTTAATTCAGAAGTTACCTCGCTAAACCAAAATCCAGCTTCGTGAGACAGGCCTCTGTTCTGCCATCCTGCAGGTCGTCTCAAAGCTTTGATTATTGCTCTGAGGAGTGAGGAGGGATCTCTAGGGAGCCATGAGTGAGGATACACGAGAGCAGCCTTCAAGAAAGTCGTTCAGCTCCTCAAATCTACATCTGGACAGTTTGAAGAAAATGGCTGAGTGTAAAGTCTAGTTCATGCTTCTGCGTCACGTCGACGCCGTACCTACGCCGTCGACGTGACGCCGTCGTTGAGCATTCAAAGTTCTGCGTCGGGGGACCGCGTTGCTCTGCAATTCACCGCCATGCCGCCAGGTGTGTTTGGCTGTGTGGCTATGTGGTTTCAGAGGTTTTAGAGTCGGAGCTCATCAAAATTGAAGAGCAAATGCGTATATTGCAAATGTTAAAGTGTAGGCGACAGAGAAGACGTTTGCGGAGGAGGTCTGTACGACCACTAAAAAAAAAAAAGCAACTGCCGGAAATCACGTTCTGAGCGGACCAATCACAGCGCTTGCGGTCAACGCGACGCGTAGTTTGGATTTTGGGGAGGTGCACGTCAGGCTACGGCGTAGGTGTCTGCGTCGACCTGACGCAGAAGCATGAACAAGCCTTAAGTGCCTGATTTGTTATGGTATTTTACGCATTGAAATAGAATGTGAGTTGAATGCAAAAGGTGTGTGTGTTTATTTCATCCACAACCTGTGAAGTTCCACAGTCTGTTTAATAACATGTAAAATTAGGACAATAACAAAAGTGGTTTTGACATATTGGCTGACATATTTTATGTTCAGTGGCTCATTTCAAGAACCAAACTGTCACTGATGAAGGGTAAACCATACATGAACCATCTTTAATTGATCTACATGTAAAGTTAGTGTGACATAGCTTATGGTACTTCTTTACTGACATACATAAAATATGTCTCATTTAACAGAGACGGACACAGACAAAAAAAAAGATCAAACACAGATCGTACAATGACCATCTCTTCACAGGAAAGACATACAGCCCAACTATTTTACATCTGTTTTTGACAATGTTACTTTGCATTAATTAACACACAACATAGTAATGTCACGATATCACCAATATGTGGATATGTCCACGTACCCACGGTTTGTGTGTTGTAATTATTATGTCGCTTATTGTAAGTAAGCTCTTCCCTTCACACATGGAAGACTCTCATGAATCAAATGAGCTACTTGAAAATAATGCCGACCTGCAACTTCCTGATGTTGAACTCAGACAATACATTATTTTACTCAGCCCAGAAAACCACAAAAATCTATTATCTAATGATATAGTTTTTCTTGAAGGCATTGCGCCGACATCCAGCACCACCGTAGAGAATCTCGGTGTTATCTTTTATCAGGACCTGTCCATTAACTCCCAAGTAAAACAAATCTCAAGGACTCTCTTTTTTCATATACGCAATATAAAAAAAATCAGGCACATCTCATCTCAAAGCGGTGCAGAAAAATTGGTTCACACATTTGTTACTTCTAGACTGGATTATTGTAACTCCTTATTATCAGGTTGCTTTAATAAGTCCCTTAAATATCTCTTGTTGATCCAGAATGCTGCAGCTTGTGTACTAATGAGGACTAGGAATAAGGATGACATTACTCCTGTATTAGCTGCTCTCCACTGGCTTCCTGAAAAATCAAGAATCAAATTTAAAATCATTCTCCTCACCTACAAAGCCTTAACTGGTGAAGCACAATCATATAATAGGGATCATATAGTACCATATTACGCCACTTGAGAGCTGCGCTTACTGAATGCAGGGCTACTTGGGGTTCCCAGAGCCTTCAGTTATAAAGCTCATTCTTTTGTGAAACCAGCTTCCACTTTCAGCCCAGTGGGCAGACACACATTTAAGAGTAGACTAAAGACTTTCCTCTTTGATAGCGCTTATAGTTGGGCAGGTTTGCCCTGGTCCAGCTCCTAGATATGCTGCTATAGGCCTAGATCGCTGGGGGACATCTTGGGATACTAACTAACTCATCTCCTTCCAACTCCTATTGTGTGAATTAGTGCACCATTAATGCACATTACTAACTCTACTTCTTCCTTCTTTCTCGCCTGGATCGTGATTTTATCTGGACCCCGGTTCTGCCCAACACCTACTGTTGTTATCATTATTAGTTGCATTGCAATTAGCATTGCATTAGAATTGCTGTTTTTATTGTCATATTATTCTACTATATCCACTGTTGCCGCTATTTTTGGTAACTTTTTCATCATGCCTACTTGTTTTAATAAATGAATCATTTCTGTCATATGCATTGAATGTGTTGTAACTGTTTTGTTCTTCATTCTGTACACATGACATCTATTGTACTTCTGTCCATCCTGATAGAGGATCCTCCTCTGTTGCTCTCCCAAAGGTTTCTTCCCATTTTCTCCCTGTGAAAGTTTTTTTTGGGGGAGTTTTTTCTGAGGTCCCGAGAAAGACTATGTTGTACGTGTACAGATTATAAAGCCCTCTGAGGCAAATGTGTAATTTTGGGCTATACAACGTAAATGTAATTGAGTTTACGTTGATGTCTTCCAAGACAGTTGTGTGTAACAAACCATCTAGCAGGTCAGAATTGTGAACGGCTGCAATATTTCTCCACTACTGTGTGCACCAGGCTGCAGACTTGAGACAATGAAAGGTCTGGGACCCCACACTCAAAGTTGTGTGCCAACCAGTAGATGGTCCCCTCATGGGACCAGCGTTGTGTGTTCTTTAATGGTAGATTCCTCAATAGGGCCTCCATGGACTGTCACTTCAGCCTGCAGTGAGTCATGAGGTTCCTCTGACCACCAAAGATGGAAACTCAGAAGGGTAAATAGACTCTACTAGAATATCTCTTTTCGAGTCTTCCGGCCACTCAAAGCACTTCTACACGACTTGTCATCATTCACCCATTTATAGACTGATCACAGGGACTAGCATGAACGGTGCCACCTGCTCACCAGAACTTTCTAACCATTCAAACACCACAGTAACAGCCTGCGGGAGCAATTAAGTTTGGTTTAAGTGTCTTCCCCAAGGACACATCAACAGGTAGGTTTGATCCCCTACCGGAGCCCCTCTGATTGAAGGACAACCATGCCCTACCACTGAGTCACAGTTGCCCCAAAGGACTGGCACAAAGGGCTTGAGCTGTGTATGTGTTGGTGCAGTGTCCAAATCTTATAAACAACAGACTTTTGTAAGCCTTGAGTGCTGCTGCTGGAGAATGACATAGATGCCGGTAGTTTGTCAACACAAGGTTACAAGGTTCATTTATTGTAGCAGGGTTGCGCAACAAAAGGCAGTTTGTAGTCCCATTTTGCTACAAAAGAAAATGGACAGTTAGACTAAATTCAGCTGCCAAATTGCTGAATGACAGTGATTACATTTATTGAAATGTGAAGGGTTGATTTTCATTAATAAAGCACATTTTTTAATCAATTTTCCTAAATTGCTCTTTGTGTGCAATCCAGGAAATAATAATTAAATCATTGGTGTTGGTATCATTTTAAGAGTATCATTTCTGCAAGTAGCTCTTCATTTATACACTTTATTCTGGCCAGCATCAAATGATAGAAATGTAAAAGACCCAAGCTGTTGCCTAGCAACACAATTCCTTTGAAATGTGCTAAAATGGAGAGTTTCACAATGCAGGTATGATACATATAATGCGTGTTTTAAACATTAAAGCATGGCCATGATCATCTCCCGCCTCCACTACTGCAACTCCCTCCTGGCAGGTCAGCTTGTCGCTCCGCCGCTGCGAACTAAACACTCAACAAAATCACGGCTGTTTGCAGTCCTGGCTCCTCGATGGTGGAATGAGCTCCCCATTGACATCAGGACTGCAGAAAGTGTCTACATCTTCCTCCACAAACTAAAAACTCACCTCTTTCGACTACACCTTGAATAAAGACAATGACAGCAGCACTTATGGCTCTTACTGATAGCACTTTGTAGTTTGACTTTATTCGAGAAATTGTACTGTCTTGATTCTTGTTGTTCTGAGTTCGTACTTACGGTTGAATGCACTTATTGTAAGTCGCTTTGGATAAAAGCGTCAGCTAAATGACATGTAATGTAATGTAGTAGAAGCCCCAAAATACAAGAATGATCCTGAAAATGAGTATATTTACCCTTTAAGCCATGTGAGCCCTAACACAACCAAATGCTTGACTGGCCTTGTGACTGCAGCCTCACACACCCAGACTACTCCTCAAACACACGCGGTATACATCTGCTTTTCAACAGCTTAGTACACCAAGTCTCAGAGGAGTATCATTCTAAAATCAGGGATTAAAAAATACAAGACTACAATCTGCTGTAAGTCAGCTGTTCAACATTCATATCACATTTGCTGCTTTGTACACATTACATGTATCTTTGTGCTTGACAATGGTGTGAAGAAGATTTAATTAGCATCTCAAACTGTGGCTAGCCCTAAACTTTGTCACAGATCAGTTTCCCTTCTCTCCTGCCATTCTATCTCTCAGTCACCTCATCAGCTCATTCAGTGCACCCGTTAGTCGCTCTCACCTGTCACACACATCTCAATCACTCTCACTACTCCCTTTAGTATTTAAACGCCAGTCTCACACACACAGACTCACTGCCAGATCGGTCTCCATATTATTCAGCCTTCTGTCCCCGACCACAAAAATAGCTTCTGCCCTCTCTAGTTTCTGTATCGGTTCTGCTGGTTCCGTCCCTGATCCGAGACTGTTTGCCTGTGTGTCTCTACCAGGAATAAAGCTTTCCTCAATGGTTCACTATGTCATAGGTGCTGTGGGAGGAGATGTTGGTCATTCTCGTCCAGTTCACCTCACAATGTATCAATGATGTGCATCAAGTGGGTGGTTAAGAGAAAAATATGTTTCGCCGAGTACTTTTCACAAAACCACTGCTTAGACAAGCTTAGACTGCTAACCCAAGATTAGATTGAAAAGTTATTTTACTGGGGGGTGAAAAGTTTTGACTAATTCGACAACATCACTGATTCAACGGGCAAAAGGTTCAGAAGAACCTGAACAAAAAGGAAATGTAGGAAGTCTCTGGAGACAAAGTACCTTGCTCTATTTTTGAGCTGAAAAAAAAAATGATGCATGAATGTATGATATGTATACATGTCAAGTCACGTCCTTATTAATCCAACATAACTGCATAGAATCGTACAGTTATTCATCAAAATTAGTCAGATTGAGTAAAGAAAACCACACGTTCGGTTTTGGCAACTAAAGGTTGATAAATGTTAGTGAGTCCTGACATTTATAATTACAAGTGTATGTATGTGTGTGTGTGACAGGGACAGAGAGAGTGGACTAAAATAGCCACAGCAAGCCCAGGACTGCAAGGGCCCAGCCCTTCTAAACCAGGGCAGGCCTGTGGATCATCCAATTGGTCAGGAGTGTGTGTGAAAAGGGAGTGGATGTCAATAGTGAGAATGGATGCAAGTGTGTGGGACAGAAAAAAAACAGGGCAAGATAGTGAGGGAAAAATACATTTGGTGCTTGTCTGAATGGAGCTGCCCTGAGCATAACTAAGCAGACAGAGAAAAGGAGGGGCTACGATTGCATTACAAGAGAGGAGCTTCCATTACATCAGAAAGAGAGAGACAAGAGTGACAGAGAGAGAGGGTCCGGCTGCCAGTGGCCGCACACGCGCACACACACACACACACACACACACACACACACACACACACACACACACACACACACACACACACACACACACACACACACACACACACACACACACACTACAATTTACCGTGCACACACAAGGAAACCAAGCGAGAAGAGAAGACGCAAGGAAATATGTTTTCACAGACATGAGACGTCCTTTCCTCTGAAGCGTCACGTGAAGCGACGTCTGTCTCTGATGACTGCGTGGAGATGTTTTCTCTGTAGTCTGTTACAAGTTAAACAAACTGCATTGAGTGTTTATATACTGTGTTGTGTTCAGTGTCCTGCTTTTACGCAGGATAGATTACCAGCGGAATGCGTCGTATTTATTAATTATTTACATTTGTATGTTTTGAAATTCTTATTGTGACATTATAAAATAACCATGCATGTTGTAACAAGTGTTTCCTCTCTCCGGCTCTCTGATTATAATTACATACATAATAAAAGTTATTAAGGGAAACAACAGATCAAATCTTTGAAGAAAATAGTTTGTTAATGCTTTCGCTGTTCAGACTTACAATTAACATATTTTTTAACCAGATGGCGAATCAGAAAACACTAAAATATATAACTTGAGTTTATTCTGCGATCGTCTTTACTCTAGTATGAAATTCCAGCGATCAGTCAGCTCAGCTGCAGCGTCCAATCAAATAACAGATGAACATTGAGGGGGCGAGTCGAGCGTTAAAACAATTCCTGGAAGTCTGCGCTCGGGGCTCTTTGATCCTCGCTCCTTCGAGCCGAATAAGAGCTTTGGGACAGCCTTCAATATGACGGCGCAAAACCACTTCCGGTTCAGTCGAGGAGCGAGGAGACGGCAATTTAGAGACTTGGGATGCCCCCCATTGGCATGGACTAGTGGAGCCGGTGATTGAACGGCCGATCTTTGACTGAAGGACGACCCTGCTCTGCCACTGAGTCACAGTTGCACACACAATGAATTAATAATTCATCATTTCAATACGTTTGCCAAAAGGGCCTATCATTTGGTAAATTTCACTAGAGTTCTTTTCTTAGTCTAAAATGAAATTACATCTTTGAGATTTCAACTGTTACCTGAACAAAACATGCAATGGGAATGTGTCAACAAAGGCTTTGGAAAATTGTGATGGGAACAAGAGTTTTAAAAATTAACTTAAGTAGTGGTCCAATAGGGTCACTCACACAGTACGCTCTTGATGCTCCTTATCCCATGTCACCAAACAGGCACTATAATGACTATTCTCTGTTGGCCTAAACAGAATCACAAAGTTATAGCTATTTTTATAATTAAAAGTTATAACTATTTTATAATGTAATTGTTTTTCACAATTATACTATGTATTATATACATGTATTTATCTTGTATAACATCTTCTTGGGACCTGTTTAACAGCATCCGTCCATCATCCAAACCGCTTATCCTCATTAGGGTCACAGGGCGCTAGAGCCGATCCCAGCTGTCAATAGGCGAAGGCAGGGTACACCCTGGACAAGTCGCCAGTCCATCACAGGGCAGACATCGAGACAGACAACCATTCACACTCACATTCACACCTACGGGCAATTTAGAGTCCAATTGACCTAACCTGCATGAACCCGGAGAGAACCCACGCTGCCACGGGGAGAACAGAAAGATCTGCCAGACCAGTATCCGAACCCCGCCCAGACCGGGATCCAAACCCCAGACCCTCTTGCTGTAAGGCATCAGTGCTAGCCACTACACCACCATGCAGCCTAACAGCATTTTTTATCCAATCATATTTCACATGTCTTCCTCTATGTAAGATTAGCCTGGTAAAAATACATGAAAAAGGCCTTTGCGAGACCCTAGACGTGTGATTGGTCACAGGGCCCGCGTGAACATTAACATGCACTTTGATTGGTCAGTGTAGCAACCATCTCAAACCTAGAAGCTAGAACTGATGACCCCTTTTCCACAGAGGGTTATGTGCATCTGGGGAATGAAATGTTGATTATGTTACAGTGTTTTTTGTTGCTCTGCAGTGCTAAACAACGACACAGGGTCAATGATGATGAGCACGGTCAATAGCGTCAAAGAATAGAACCACAGCAGTTGCAGTTTAACAACTCTAAGTCCAGCTATCTGGAAGAAAAGTCCAAGTGCTGCTTGGATTTAAGAGGTTTGGAGAGCAAACCATGGATAACAATATCTTTATAACCATGTTAGTGGGCATTGGCAGAAGTGATCTGTCAAGAAGCAATACATATGAATTAGGTTAAATATAGCAAATAACGATGCACACCACAATCTGACAATACAGAAGAAAATTTATCCCAAAACATTTAAAAATGAATGTTGCCAATGTTTAATGAGTAAAAACAAATTCCCACCACTGTTATCTCTCACGCTCTATATGTACTGTCTCTTCTGCCTAAGTGTATCCAATATAATTTATTAACATGATATACACCTTCTTTATATATTTTGTGTTTTCATTATTTTGGATTTGAATTATAAAAATGCATCTTAAACAGCACATAAATGTAAGCAAAATGTAAGTTCAATAACACATTTGTATACCATTACTATATCATTGCACAATAATTTTGCTTGATGGTTTGTTGTTTGAACATATAGGTTCAACTGTATAAACCAAACAACATATATTCTTTGGTAATGTTGGAATTGGATCAGGTGAGTTTTTCTTTATGTTGAACAGCATGATGCTAATCCCATCCTGTGCACGATGAAGCACGTGGGCAGTATGAAGGAAAGTGACACCCATGACCTTAGTAGAGAATTCCGAGGACGATCATAAAGACCCTCGAGACTTTGCTCTGCTGCTGAGTTTATTTAATATACTCTTTAGTGCACTCTGTGTTTCTCTACTGCATTCTTTGTTGTACTCTGTTGCGTTTCTTTTCTGTACTTGTTATTGTACCCTAATGCATTTCATAACTATTCTCTGGGGTTTCTTTCACTTGACTGTTTCTTTACTGTACTCTGAGTTATGTCCGCCGTAGCCAGCTATTGTTGTAGTGTAGCTCTCCTTTACAACAGCTAGGCTCAACAGTGTAGAATTTCATTGCACAAGATTGAAAAGTGTGTGAAAGTAAATATATCTGTGCCTGGTGGTGCATGTCACCCTAAATTTTGATGTCCAGGCTCCTAAAATAGCATTACATGGATTTGCTTATCTCCAACTTGCCTATTTGCAAAGGTCAGTGGACAAAACACTCAGGTAGTAGTAGCTTCTTATTTCTAGTATGGTGCTGACTGCCACAGACACTGGTCAAATAGGTAAACGTCCCTGGGGAGATGTCATATGAACTGTCACTAATTAACATTAATTCTGAAAAAGAAAATTAAACTTGATGCCAGGTTTGTGTGCTCTCTGAAGGTGTCTGCAAGAAATATTTTGTTTTGGCTCCTCTTTGACACGCACACATTTCTACACACTGACACTGTACAATCACTGCGTTTCTGTGGTTTCAACACCAACAGAGTGATACATCCATCCTCCTCTAGATGATGGCCTCGCAACAATTTCAGGTGAAGTGTGTGTTTGATACAATTTAGAAGTCTACAGGTGTGATGTGTCGCATACATATTTATTCAACTTCTAGGTATATACTGATCATCTCTGACCCAGCCGATAACCAATGTTTAATGACTCAGATTTGGGGCCACAGAAGAGACATCCGTACATTTCAGTAAGCAGCAAATGTAAAGAAACAGCACACATCACCTTCATTCAAGTCAAGCTAACCAGAATATGTAATGAACTGGAGCAAATATTGGTGGTTAGTTACCCTACCATAACCATGGAGATCAATAATGTTGATCTCCATCTCAATGTCCATGGCAACAACAACCATTATGTCCTTAGTCAAGTAGCTGGCTGTGAACACAGAAGTAGGGAACTTCTAAACTACTCCATCTACTATTTTCTTCTTTTTTTATCTACAGTACTGATGCAGATACTCAGTGATCATGTTTGACATCAAAATTGAATTTCAAAAGAACAATCATCAGTTCATTTTATCTTTCACTGACAGCTCTGACAACACTTGCATTGTTTTAAACATTCACACCTGAAGCTGCCCGTAACAGCCACAGTCTGACCTGATGGTCACTGATCAGCTCCACAAAGCACTAGGAGTATAGTGCCTTGCTTAAGTGCACCTCAGTGGTGGTAGTGTTGGATTCATGGTCTTGAAAACTCAAAAGTCTGTATTTTTCAGACACCATTGGACAGATTTTGACTACTTAAAAAACAAGTTCCCTTACTTTAAGTAAAACAATAAATCCCGAGAGTAACCTTAAATATATTAATTTTACATACTACACAGACACTACACTTTCAGTGCTAAGCACCTATTCAAAGCATTTACGTGGGATTCATATAATGTGAATATTGTGTATGTAATGGTAAAGTGACCTCTCTAATCAGACAAACTTGTGAAAACAATGCTGTTATGCAGCCTATGTCAGAGCTTCCCACAGCATGTCTGAGTCAAACTACTGTCAAGCCATTGTGTAACAGTCTGTGCAGTTGTACAGTACCTGTGTGTATGTAAGCAGGCGGACTCTGACACAGATACTGTGGAGGGTAGTGGTTCCTCTTGCTGTGTTTGTGGATTCTGTAGTCCTTGTCACTGCGTGAGCGTCGGCTCCTTTGAGGCTCTACAGAGGCTGCTGGTGGCAGCAGGCGCTCCAACAGTTCAGAGCTTGGCCATGGCCGCCTCAGCGTGCAGCTGCTTGTCTTCTTCATCCTCACCACGCTGGGTGGCCGACAGATAACAAATCTATCGACAAGTTAAAATAGTTTTTCCCACAAGCAAACGTTGGAATATTTGAGCCAAATGGTTGACCCAAGGCTGCAAGTCCCCTGTTTCTCACGTGAACTCCATCATGGAATGTTCGTGGTAAGAAATCCACTAATAAAAATCAAATAATCACCATGTTGTGAAATAAAGAAATCCAGTCCCGCTTTTGCAAGACTTTCTCATGGTCATGATACTGTCACCTCCAGCTGCCTACACACTTCTCCTTCCTGCTGCCGCCGTCCTTCTCAGGTCACACCAAATCCACGATGGAATGACTGGTCAACTGTCAGCTAATGCTTGCTGTGATGTCCACGCGTGCGCATACACGTGTGTGTGCGTGCGTGCGTGCGTGCGTGCGTACACACACACACACACACACACACACACACACACACACACACACACACACACACACACACACACAGAGGGGTGTCTACACCACTCCAGTGGCTAGCAGTTAGCCTAGCCTGGTGCCTTTGCTCAGCATCAGACCCATTTGGTCTATGCTTTAGTGGAAGCAGGAGCAATGAGTGGATGACACGTTGGGTCGGTCAAATGGGGTAGGGAGGGCGGTAAAAAGACAAGCCTGGACCCCTGTCAGATAGACAAAAGCCTAAGCAAGCAAAGGGAAGGCAGGGAAGAAAGAAAAGAGGGAGTGAGGGAGGGGGCGCTAATACAAAAGAAACCGAGAGGAGCGAGGTGGCTCAGCCAGCAGAAGGAGGAGGAGAGAGAACGACAAAATCTCTATGGAAAAAGAAGAAACACTCATTCCTTCTACCTCCATCCATCCACGACTGTTCCTCCAGGACTCCGCTCACACACACCAGTAGTTGATCCTCTGGGAAAATAACTGTGTGTATGCGTGTGAGAGAGAGAGAGAGACATTGTACCACGGTTGAACGCAGCGATGATGGAAGACGTGTAAAAGGGAGAAATCCACAAAGAGCAACATTTAGTGGGGAGAAATGGTAAATCCACAGCAGAGCGGCAGTGATTCTGCTTCTCCTTTGTCTTCTCCTTCATCCGATCACTCCTCTCCCTTTCTGCCTGCTGCTCGTCTGTCTGCTCTTACTCTGTCGCTCACTGTGTTGTTGTTGGAGAGGAGGGAGAAGAAAGAGGAGGCAGAGGGAGGGCAGGGCGAGAATCGTGTCAGTCAACATACACACGCGCACACGCACACACACAGCGACCCATTCATAGAAAACACATTTCTACACACTGATATCCTACAGCCGAACGATACTCTGACCTGCTAAGACCTGTGTGTGTAAATGTGTGTGTGTGTGTGTGTGTGTGTGGGGGTTCAAAGTCTAGTTAGAGGGAAGCAGAGTCCACGAGCCATCCAATCAGCATGGAGCTCTTAAGTTGACTCTTTAGTGAGTAGCACAATGACCAAATGCAACTCAGGCAACAGACAGTGTTTGGAATTTGTATTGTGCGGACGACACCACCCTCATCATACTGATCTCCGGCGGGGATGAGTCCGCCTACAGGTGGGAGACTGACCACCTGGTGACCTGGTACAGCCACAACAACCTGGAGCTCAACGCTCTGAAAACAGTGGAGATGGTTGTGGATTACAGGACTAGCGCAGTCCCACCCCCCTCTCTCACACTGCATAATTCCCCCTTCGACGCTGTGGAGTCCTTCCGCTTCCTGGGCTCCATCATCACCCAGGACCTCCAATGGGAGCTGAACATCAGCTCCATTACTAAGAAGGCCCAACAGAGGATGTTCTTCCTGAGCAAATTCAACCTGGTGCACTTCTACACCGCCATCATTGAGTCCATCCTCTGCTCCTCCATCACCGTCTGGCACGCTGCAGCCACTGCCAAGGACAAGGCGAGGCTGCAGCGCATTATCCGCTCTGCCAAGAGGGTGATTGGCTGCGCTTCAAGGACTTTGAAGTGGGCAGGGAAGATTGTGGCCAAGCCCTCTCAAACTGCACACAAACTCTTCGAGTCCCTTCCCTCTGGCAGACGGCTGTGGTCCATCAGGACCAAGACCTCCCGCCACACAAACAGTTTTTTCCCGGCAGCAGTCAGGCTCATCAATAGAGCCCGGGTCCCCCACTGACTGACTGTGTCTCCCCCAGGACCTTCCCTTCCCTTCTCTCTCCTGCACATCTATCCACACCTCACATTTAAAGTCACTCACAACTTTACCTTCACCTGTCACTTTCAAAAATAACCTCATTCCGTGCACTTTACCTTACTCTTATTATTGATCGTTTTATCTCTTTATTTTTTATTTTTACTTGCATCCTCACTTATTTACTGCATGTTTACTGCATCTTTACTATTTACTTATTACTTACTTGTTTTTATCCAAATTTTTATACTTTCACTTGTTAAATGTTCTTTGTTGTTGTTGTTGTTGTTGTTGTTGTTGTTGTGATGCACCTTCCACCAGAACAAATTCTTCGTTTGTACTAACTTGCTTGGCAACTAAACGTTTCTGATTCTGCCGCTGAATGTCAACACCATTAACACACTGCCGAAATGTTCAGGCACACATCTCACTCCATTTTCTTCTTCTTGTAGTTAACACACACAAACACAGCATCCACGCACACAGCATCCACACACACAGCATCCACGCACACAGCATCCACACACAGTTTTCTTCCATTTCCTTGATTTATTTTAACTATAAATTTTGTATTTTCAGTTAGAATCTCGTTATTTGACAGTATTGTCTTTGTTACATTTGTGTCAATAAAGCATATTAAATGGAGTGGAACCGAAGTTTACGTTAAATTTAGTCACACCTATTTTCCTTTTGGAACATAGAGCTTTGTGATGTTTATTGCTACTTCAGCAGAATCTGCTGCCTTACATTGCACCCACAGCTCCACACTTGTTTACCAGAGCAGCATTGGCCGTCTGTACAAACGCTCGTTCTAAACTTACTTATTCTGTCCCAACACAGATCCAGTTACTAGAGTGGAGCCCTTAACCCCAGGTGACCAACTCACAACTAACTGTGGTCAGGTGAAAGACATCCATTGCTCCACAATCACTTTCATTTCAGAAGACCTGTATCAGTGGCCTTACACAGTATTAATGTTGTTCTCAACTACTGGAGATGTAATGTTATTAACACAAAACAAGCTGCAAACTCAGACCAAAAGACAGGTTTTAAATTTATAAGCCACTCTGAATTAAATTGCGACAACAAGAATCAGAATCCCATTTAATCCTTAGATCCCCAAAGACTTCCAGCTCTGATCTTTAATGTCTTCATGCAGACAGAACAAACTAGAACTTAAAACAGGCAGCGCATCTACAGCTGCATGAAACATTAAATTCAGGGGAAAGAATCATGAATCTGGGATTGCCTCACAATGATGCCACACTGCTGTTTAACACTTGACATTAGTGTATTAGAGCAACAGCTGAGGAAAGGAGCGAAGGTTTAGCTCAGCTAATATGTAATGTGTTGTTTTATGCTGCTGTCTTGTTAATGCTCCACCGTTTGAGTGTTGGCGATTTTTCTGGCTGTTTTTCTTTCTTGTCTTTCATCAAATAGTGATTGAATTGTATTTTGTGATACACAATTACCTTTAAAAAAAAGCCAATGATTACTCAAGTTTACTCAAATTGTTTTTGCACTAAAGTTCTTCATTTAATGATAAAATGACTTAGTACTTTCCATTTGTCAAGTATTTGACTGACAAGAGTAAAGAAAACCATGTGGTTATGTCATATACGGTTATCTATTTAATTACCAAAACACATACTATATTGTCATATACATTGTTTTCGAGATATGAAGGGACCTATATTATATGTAGTTTTTGGCCATAATGCCAATCCTAAATTCAAGTGGTTATACAACTTCCTCGTGCTACATTTAGTTCGGAATCAGAGGGGTGCTATTGACCGTCATCACTGAATGTGGTTTAACCCAAGACGGCCCAACATTTTATGACTACCCCATCCCATATTTCTATGTTTGAACAGGATTTTGGTCTAGGTTTGGAGGAACAGGGCAATTTTGAAAATAAGTCTTTTGTTGTTTCTTGGAGGGAAATGTTGAGCTTTTGACTAGCACAAGGAAGTGGTTCAAAGAATATCGCAGATCCCAACTGAGAGTGGCTATCCTTGTCTTGTACTGTTGTGTAGTATTTCTAAATGTTTTTGCCTCCATTTTCCCTTTTGGACAAGCAAGTTTAGCTAGCAAGCCAGTAAAACCAAAATAAAAATGGATTATTGTCGCTGTATCCAAACCTGGTGTACAGTTTTCCAAGGAATGTTTAATGCCCCCCCCCCTCCCTTGGGTGTAGCTGTAAACCCCTATTAAGTACAATTGGGCACATCTGAACACCCTCCTACATCAAAACGCCTATAAGCCTATAAGAAATTAAATTGTAAATTATCTCAATGATTTTGTTTTCCTTCCAGGAGCAAAGGAGCGAAAGGGAATGAGAAACCACAGCACTACATCACATACCTTACTTAAATTAACCCTGTGGAGTTTTCCCACCACAAGTCAGACTATGTAGAATAATGTTGTGAAGCCCCTTTATGTTGAAACGGTAAGCTGCTAGGACATGCGCACATGTAGGACCATGGAGGTGACCTGATCAAACGTTAGTGCATAATAGTCATGCTATTCCACTGATCAACACCTGGTGGCAGCAACACAACTGTTTTAATTTGGCTGCAAAATGCAGGGTTGAAGACTGAGCTATCATGAATGTAATCAATGCAGGTTTAACAATAATTACAGATGAACAAATTGGAATTGCAAATGTAAGTAAGGAGATGGATTTAATGTGTTTCTTTGACCTCAAAGAAAAACAAAAGAAAGTGTTTTGGGATTACTTACTAAATATTTCTATTGGTTTGGTACAATGGCGAGAACAAGCTAAACTAGTATTAGTGGAGTTTGTTAAGATACACTGACTAGAACAGAAAACATGTAGTAACAGTGACAAATAACTAGTTGGTTTACTCTGACATGTCACCAACTGATCCCGCTCTATGGCAGACAGACACAACAGTTGGATATATTTCCTTGACGGTAAGTCATTTCTTATTTTGTGGGTATTTATAAATTACTTATAGGTTACCTTCAGATGGGGAAGGCCCAGCAGCGGCTCAGGAAGCTGAAGCAGGCTCACCTTCCTCATTACCTGCTGATAAACTTCTATCAGGCAACCATTGAGAGCCTCCTGACTAGGGTTGCAAAATTCCGGGAATATTCAAAGTTGGAAACTTTCCACGGGAATTAACGGGAATATACGGGAATTATCGGGAATTAACGGAAATTAACAAAAATTAACTGGAAATTTTGGGGTAATTTAACTATATCTACCATGTGATAAGCACGCATGCATGCAAACATTTATAATACAACTTTTAAAAATGAATTTTTTATGACATTCTGAAAGCCGCGAATAATGGATGTGATGGTGTACTTTTGTGTGGACATACATACGTCCTACTCTACTGCTGTAAGAAGTATACTGTATACAAATAAACTTGGTATTCAAATGAAAATGGCTTCAGTTTACCAAGTAATCAATATGCTAATGACAAACAGAGTTGGGCAAATTCACTTTCTACATGAACTAGTTCAGTTCATAGTTCATAATTCAAAATTTGGAACTAAGTTCACAGCTTCAAAAAATGAACTTGTTGTTTGTTTCAATATGTTGCAGCTGTAATTCAGACGCAACACTGATGACAAATGACAAACTGATGTTCCCTGTTATATGCTTTTCCAAAAAACTAAGGCACATTTCTTTTTTTCAAAATTCCCGAGCTAAAATTCCCGTGGAAACTTTCCAGAAATTTACCGGAAACTTTCCGCCCCTTTGCGACCCTACTCCTGACCTACTGCTGCACTGTGTGGTTTGCTCGCTGCACAGTGGAGGACAGGAGGGACCTGCGGGTGGTGAAGATGGCAGAAAAAGTGATTGGTCCGGCTCTGTAAAAAAGCCAGCTGTATCTCCATATCTCCAGAGACCCCACCCACCCCGGGCATGCACTGTTTGCTCCTCTTCGGTCTGGAAGGAGATACAGGACAATTGGAACACGCACAAACAGATTGCGAGGCAGCTTTTATCCACAGGCTGTCAAAAGTATAGAACCCCCCCCATCCCCCAAAAAAGGGCTGAGGACACAGGCACTGTCTACTTGTGATTTTTTTAATGTCTACTTGTGATGTTTCTATGGTCGTTTTAAATGTTTGTCTTTGCCACAGGAGCTACTAAAACTGTTTTTCGTTGTCCTTGTGACAATGACAATAAAGTATTTAATTCCATTCAATTCAATACTTCTATGTGATGCGTTGAGCAGTGTTTACAGACACCAGCGGTGAGGAAGTACAGCAGTTCACATCTTACTGTGAACTGCTGACATCTAGTGGACTAACAGGGTTACAGCATTAAACAGTATGTAAAGGTGCCATCTTTAGGTTCCAAAGTCATTGGCAAACAAATGATTGATTATGAGAAAACCAAAAACACACCATGCTGTAGTAGAATTCTACAGGTCCCAATTGTCAGCCATTTAAGTCCCCCTCTTGACATGAAGAGAATCGGATATTGCTACTAGAAAATGACATGCTATCAACCAGCAATAGAGGAAGCCTATCTTGACATAAATGTAGACTGTTCACTACATTTCACTGTGAATTGAGCTTGCGCTTGTTTTTTGATGCTCATTCTGGTCACACTGAGTGGACAGCTGTAAAAATAAGATACATCCACATCAGCCATGAATAGCCAAGGGAGACAACTGTGATCTCACTGTGATAATGTGATGAAAGCTCAAGCTGTACTGTAAAATATTTGAGGAGCAACTGAGTCTGTATTAACCCTATGCTAACACAATATTTCTTCCAGCTCTGCTTTCTTAGCTGTTTTGATAGAGCCAGAGCAGCAGAAAGCCGATTTACGGTTGGGTTGTTGATGCAGCTGTTGTGTTTTTGCTTTGGTAACACACAAAAATCATGTCCTGTCAGCACACAGCTTTTATTTTAAATTAAATTAATTAAAAGGTAACAAAAATGGGAGTCAGACAAACTAGAAGGCAGGGAAAAAGATGGCACGAGTTAAAGGGCCAGGAAAATCCATGCCTGCAGGCATGCATTGCTGGCACCCCAATCCAGGCAGACAGACAGACAGACAGACAAAAAGACACACACACATACACACACTTCCTCCTGATGAAAGGCCCAGCTCAATTACCTTCAAAATTCACTTCATTTGTCTGTACACGATCTGCGTGCGTGTGTGTGTGCGTGCGTGCGTGCGTGCGTGCGTGCGTGCGTGCGTGCGTGCGTGTGCGTCTATATAGAGACACAGAGAAAGGTGTGCAGTCACCACATAGTTGGAAACTAGATCTTAGCAGCCCCACTGTTCACTGCAGCACGCATGGGCCTAGCTGTCTGAGTGCCCCTGAGCCAAACACAGACAGCCCAGGAGACAGACAGGCTCTTATTAATACTGCTGTAGAGCTGTATAGAGCTGCAATATTCTATATTGTTCTTATTGTCAACAAATTCCCTGTGAAAAGCCTCAAAGCCTCTTTGCCGGAGACCTCCAAATATGTATAACTCCAGAGCTTTGTACTGTCCAAAAGTCAACATGTATTAAACAAATATGGATGTAATCATTTCCTAAATAACCATATTTATCCAACCAAATATTCTGCTTCAATCCATATTCGTTAGAGTGTCCTCTTCTCACTGTGGTCAAAAAACTGTCTGCTCTCTTGCCAGCTGCACAGAGGCAGCGCTGGAGCGTTATGTTTATTCATAAAAAATACACTCAGTTATGTTTAAGGTGATGCATACACAATGCAATAAGTCAAAAACAAATGCTGCATTGGAATACTGAGCTTGAAGTTGATTACCATGGCAACGGCCAAAGCGCTGGGTCAGCTTTGTTAAGAGTCACACATGCACGCACGCACACAATTGCTGACTTCATACCCATAAGGCAGAACATAGTGCCAAAAACCAAATGGTACATGGACTGTACTTGTTGCGCTTTTCTAGTCTTCCGACCCCTCAAAGCTCTTTAACACTACTTGCTATCATTCTCCCGTTCACATCCATTCATACACTGATGGGAGGGGCTAAGGTGCCACCTGTCCATCTGGACTATCTCACCATTCACTCATCGTAGACACAGGTTATGGCCGTCAATCTTCAGATTGAAAGAAAGCTCTGCTTGCCAGTAAAGCCTTATCAGCTCCAGCTTCTGGGTTCAAACTATAAAACTAAAGCTACACACATTCAGTTCATTATTATGGCGTTTATTTAAATGTTCTGATTGTTTGTCATGTGATTATAGACAAATGGGAAATCTGAAGTCATATTTAAGGTGAAACAGAAAATCTTAGACAATAATGGATAATCTTGTTTGTTAGCTTTCCCACAATCAGAGAACGATAATATTGTGTTAAAATCTTGAAAAGGGAGTCTTAATGAGGTTGTCGTCCAACTTGTGTCAAATTTGAGGGTCCTGTTTAATCCAACAATGTTCTAACTCTCTCTCTCATAGGTTAACATGCAGGAAAAAATGTTCTCAAATAGTAAAGAGTAAGGTCAGAGGGATGGATAACTGACATCCCTTGTGTACAAGTGCAATAACACTGTAAAAAAAAAAAAGGAACTAAACTATTATTAAACAAATTATTTGGATTTTAGGTATACACTGCAAGACAATTACATGTTCTATTTACCTCAATGCCAGTTATAATCAATTGTCTTAACATGTGCAATATGGGTCTTGTCTGTGAAGGTTCTGACAGAAATGAGCCTGAATGCAACAAAGACATAATCCAATACGCTATAATGATGATAGGCACAATTATGTCTCGTGTTGAATTGTGTCAATGGATACACAAAAAACTGAAAATGAGTCGGCCTTAACCTGAGCGGACCGAGGTGGGTGTATGGGCCTTACCTAGGTATTTGATGGTAAATCCCCGTGGCGGATTGAGGGACCTCCGCATCCATCCCTCCCTCAGCACCTCCAGATGGTCCTCCTTGCCTTGGATCAGCAGTACATGCTCGTCTATCCATCCCAGGAAGAAGGTCTCGGATACAGCCTCGGTAATCCTCTGGTTCCACACGTGTTGCTGCGTATTTTCGGCTTTAAAATCGGCAAATATCTCATAGCCGGTGTGGTGTCTCGGCAACGCGTCGCTCTCTGACACCCCGGCCGCCCCCACCGCCTCCCCAGTCCCGACCCTGGACAGCACTATAGCCAGGGAATGGGGAGCTATCTGCAGGAAAGACTCCATTGTCGCGTCGGCCTTCTAGCGGACTATCGAATACAGTATTATCATTTTATTTATCTATCTGACACGCAATGGTGCGTAATGGGAAACAAACACTCCATTTTAGCTAGCAGGGTGTGTAGCTACACGCTATGCTCTGCAGCAGCCGCATAGCCTTCAACTGGAATCCCATGAAGCTAGCCTGCTAGCTTCCGTTAGCTTCCTAGACTTACATGACAGCCATTCCTACACCTCTAGGTCCGTCTTCTTCTCCGGACGTACGATATCGCACCGTAACCGAAACCGGTATTTACTTAAGAGTCATATCGAGCGTTGTCCACACGAAACGAGAGATGACATTTGTGGTTTTCGGTGTAATTTACACCTCGTAGAGTTAGGTACCTCGGTATAAGGCTAGCTAGCTGGATGCTAACGTGTTAATGAATTCACCCAGGCAACAGATGCGGAGAACCCCCCTCCTCCTCTTTCTCGTCGCCAGGTAGCGGTCGGATTTCGCGGGACACTTTATCTTTTTTTCCGGCAGTCGAGACGATTATCGGGGAGGTAAGCTCTCGACAGCCACCGGTGAATATTGTCCTGTCTCGCGCCTGACACGCTTCGTTACGGTGCGAGAGAACACAGCTGGACGCAGGACCGTCTCATCCAGGTACAGTGATCCAGGCATCATTACGGAGCTACGTAAAGGCAGCGTTGACGCGACAATTTCTTCCGGCCACATTTTCAAATTAAGACGCATAACGCAACAGGTCGTTTGGGAACTCATACAATAAGCAGTGCACTATTCATATGCAGTGAGCAGGGCAAGTATACAAACCATTTAAGCCAATAACGTAAAAATAGGTTTTAATGCACTGTCTCTAAAGTAGGCCTGGTAAAAAGAGAATGTAGCTATAGAAACTGAGTCTATGACGGTCTCAGTTGTCTATATTGAACATTATATGGCAAATGATAAAGTACGTGTCAGTATTGCCATACTACACCAATTGACTATTGGTGTAGTATTTTTCTGCTCTTTAATTATTTCCAAACTTCAATTCAGTACAGAATTTGTATTTCATGAATGTTGACATATCTTTTGTCCATTAAAAAACAGAAAACTAAAATGCTATCAAATCCTTTCAACATTTGTCTAAATCCACTTTATGACAAGTCTAAATGAATTATTTGTAAATTTTATATCCAGAAAATTGAGTATTTAATGATGTGCCTTGTTTGCCTGGTATATAATCCAACATGTTGTAGTAACATTAATATAGAGAAACATGATGTTTTAAGTGTTGTCATCTTTGATGCACTCAGCATGCAACATGCTGGAACACACATTTACAATATGCTGAGAGCGGATTGTAACGGAACCTATAACTAAGAGATTTCATCTTTCTTGGTTGCCTTCAACAGCCTGTGGACTGACTTCTGTGTAAAGGACCTAGCCCACAGTGTCTCACTAATCTAGCAAAATACTGTCTTAAGTGGATAACTTCAGTAAATAGGCTATTGGCACACTCACTTCCACATTTCGAGTAAGCCAGCTATGTCCCTTACGACAGCTTGCTCTATCCCCACTATGATGGTCAACAACGTTATTGAAGCATTGTCCAGATTAGCAACTTAACACGAGAAGGGCTTCAAACTATACGATTCAAGCTGGATCACATACAATACAGCTACATCCATGCATACATATCTACACACATATGCATATGCATCCATACATAAATACATATACCTTCATACATGTAGAAAGCTAAATGTCTGAATTAAATTTGAATGTACATACATATACTGATGTACACAAAAAAGAATATTAATAAGAGAGAAATCAAATTTATATTTATATATAGTGTATATATAGAGGGAGAGAGACAAAGAAAGAGATAATGCAAATAACAAATAAAAGTTCAATTGAAATAAATATATGAATGGAAAATACATTGTATTAATAGATTATCATGTTCCTTGATATTTTAAATGAGTAACATTTTACTTAATGTGGCATTGAATTAATTTGTTTAATATTTGTAGAGTCCCCTGTCTTGTTTGTAGCCTCTCAACCTCAGCAGACCATTGTTCCTTCTCATCCAGCAGCTGTCCCCACCCCTGCACATGTGGTTTAATTCATTTAAACTATTTCTGCATGCCAACCCATTGAAATCAGGCAAATTGTCTTTAATAAATGATTTTCTATGACTATAAAAGAGAACAGGGCTGTGAGTTCAGTGTGACGACTGCCACAAAGGACTGGGAGGAGGAGCAGCTCGCAAATGACTGGTGTGGTTGGTATTTTATTTATTTATTTTTTATTCTTTTTTTGTCTTGTATTTTTTGTATAATTATATTACTGAATAAATAATTTTCTCTAGTCATTTGTCTTTGTTTTGATTGTTAGTTCAACCCTAAAAGTTCATGTTTGTAGTTTAATCATACATCTAAAACAAAATCTAACTCTGTGTCTAAGGATTGTAAATGTATATTGTACTTGTTAGATATCATCTATTGTCACGTATTAGCTGGTAGTTTGCGGGTGATTGAAATGAGAAGAGAGTTGAACAAACATCCAACAGGTGGCGGTATGAACACAAAATGCATAGTGAGTTGTGCATGTCATGTTATTTTGAAGGACAGCGTTGATGTTAATTCGACCACTGTTGGAATTCACAATTTCCATTTAGTGGTCGGTCTATGGTCCGACCCTCACCTATGGTCACGAACTCTGGGTCGTGACCGAAAGAACGAGGTTGCGGATACAAGCGGCCGAAATGAGCTTCTTCCGTAGGGTGGCCGGGCTCAGCCTTAGAGATAGGGTAAGGAGATGAGTTTCTTCTGTAGGGCTCAGCCTTAGAGATAGAGTAAGGAGATGAGTTTCTTCTGTAGGGCTCAGCCTTAGAGATAGAGTAAGGAGATGAGTTTCTTCTGTAGGGCTCAGCCTTAGAGATAGAGTAAGGAGATGAGTTTCTTCTGTAGGGCTCAACCTTAGAGATAGGGTAAATCAGGAGGGAACTTGGAGTTGAGCCGCTACTTGAAAGGAGTCAGCTGAGGTGGTTCGGCATTTAATTCAGATGCATACTGGACACCTCCCATTAGAGGTTTTCCAGGCACGTCCAACTAAGAAAAGGCCCCGGGGAAGACCCAGAACACGCTGAAGGGATTATATCTCCCGGCTGGCCTGGGAACGCCTCAGGGTCCCCCAGAATGAGCTAAAAAATGTTGCGGGTGAGAGGGAAGCCTGGGTCGGCCTGCTGGGTGTGCTGCCACCGCGACCCGACCTCGGATGAGCGTCTGATAATGGATGGATGGAATGTAAATATGTTTACTTAAGTACAATTTTGAAGTACTTGTACTTAAGTGTCAATCCTTTAGATTTCATTCCTGGTTGATTTATTTAGAACTCCTATTTGAATAAAAACAGAGTTAAGAAGTCAGGAGTCGAGAGCTGCTTTTAAACTTACATACTAACATGCTACTATTCAGAGTTGGGCATGGAGGTATATTTTGTGTGTACTCAACAGAAAAAACTGTAATACACCACCCCATTTGTAATATTATATTGTATTCAATTTATATTTATTTTTGAATGATTTGATTTTGAATGCAAGACTTATACTTGTAAGATTTTTACGCTGTGGTGAGTTCTCGGCTAAGTCCACAACTGATTTGGGTGACCAAGGATCAACTTGATACCCCCTGAAAAATCAGCATTGCCCAGCGGGGAGATTAGTGTGTGGTTTGAACGGATTAAGCCAGGCTAAGGTTTGCACAGTGCTTCTTCACCAACGTTAGAATTCTTATGCCAAACTGGTCAAAACTAAAGTATATGATTCAAATAGATAGGATAAAGCTATGTAGTAAAGAGGGACTCAGACAGCATGCTTCAAAGCCTGGGTGCAGTATCATACATGTTACAGTATTTCTGGTCTGGGGTTCAGGTTCTCCATCAAGGCCCACAAGGCATTCACCTCCCTCATAACAGCTGGGGCCGTGCGCCGGTTATTCCCACACAAGCACACCTATCAAAGTAAAAGTCAACAAACATGCCGATACACTCTGATACTCAAGCATTAGTTTCTGTCATGGGAAAGTGTCAATACTTCTGCCAATACTAGCCAGTCAAATATTAGTCTAGTTTTAACAAACATGAACACCCCTTCAGTGTCAAAACTAGCATTGATCTCCATATTTATTGATGTGATTACTGAACAAGTCAAGACATGTACAAATTAATTAATCATGTAAAAAAATAACAAATTTTCCTTTGGGGATGTGTAAAGTAGACATCTATCTATCTATCTATCTATCTATCTATCTATCTATCTATCTATCTATCTATCTATCTAGCAATCTATCTATCTATCTATCTATCTATCTATCTATCTATCTATCTATCTATATCTTTCTCTCTCTCTCTCCTATTATTCTCACCCTGTTTTAACAAAATAATGCGGTGGAGGAACCATTTATAACAGAATTAATAGAAGAAGAAAAAGGTCATAGAAGAAAACCAAAAAACAAACTGAGAAATAAAACATATCTGCATTCTGATGTCTGTGCTAGACAGTAACATTCAGACATGCTCTCAAAGTGCAACATTTCTTATTGTATATATAGCCAGGATGTTTGAAAGAGGGAACGCACAATGGAGGTCAGGGTGTAAATTAACTTTGTGATATATTTATCTGAATTGATGTCATTTTTCATGAGCTGAATAAACAAACATAGGAAACTTGTTTCAGTATGCAACTTTATTGCAAAGGCAAGGGAATATATGGATCTCACAGATGCAGGGAATGGATATGATATGCCAATTTCACGGATCTGTCAAAGGGCACAACCCTTTGCTTGCCACTGTCACATTCTTCTCTTTTCCTCTGTAAGAAAAAACATTAGACATTACAGCATTTTGGTTTGCTTTATGTGGGTGTGCATATGTGTATGTTATTGTAGCAATAATACAATTAGCTACAAACAGAAACATGAACTTTGACTGACAGCTCTTTAGCACTGCAATCAGTGTTGCTTCCACAAACAATTTAGTAAATTAATGCTGGCTAATATTAATACATTTGGATGGATACAGGAACAGTCCAGTGCTTGGAAGACAATTTTACTTGATGGAATTACAAAGTCCGTCGTGGGCACTATTCAGCCCCAGAAAGAAAGAAAATGATATATTGTGAAAGAGTTGTCTGTAAATCAGCTGATATATTTTCCCAGGTATATGAAATAGAAGTTACATGCCTGTTCATGTTGCAGAGAACACATTTGGTGCTGTATGTCTTTCCATCACTGCCACATACTGGATCAAACTCCTTGGTGCAGTGGGTTGGAACATTGGCACAGTCAGACTAGACACAAACACAAAGTTACAGGATTATTGTTTACTACATAGACATGTTGAGAGTTGTTCAAATATCAGTATTGGTATTGGTGCATAATGTAGTTTTGTTGGTGTTGCAACTGTCACAGGAGTTAGTTGTCACAGGAGGGCCACGACTAGTCAGAGGCTTGCCACAGATTTGCCACTGTCCTGACTCCTGACTGACACTTGCCACATGCTTGCCACTGTGGTTCCAGTGCCACAAGGAGGAGGCCTTGCTGGAGCTTTCTCCGTGCTCGACCAATTTTTGTGTTCCAGCAAGTTTTTGCCTGCCCGACTTTGATACCTTTGCCTATCTGTGTACTGAACTTTGCTTCAGTAAAACATTTTTTGGACCTGACAACTGTGTCCTTAGTCTGCTTTTGAGTCTTTGGTCCCACCGTTTTGAGGGAGACACAAAGTTAATTTACACATGCAGTTCTGACATTTACCACAGGGTGGCGCATTAACGTGAAAGTGCATATAGGTGATGGTGATGAGATTACCATGTGTGGACAAAAAACATCTGTATTGTAAACCAACAGTCCATAGAAGAATACAGAATGATATCAACATCCCACAGCAGTCTCACCATGGGCTCGGTTTTTAGAGTTGGTGTTCCATATGTCCCTGTCACTTTGCTGACTGGTGTGTCATCCTCCTGGGACAAGACTACACACACACACACACACACACACACACACACACACACACACACACACACACACACACACACACACACACACACACATATATAGCACATAGCACATATAGACATGTTCACTTCTATACTTGTGAGCCCTCATTGACATGACACCTAAACCTTAACTTAACCTAAACTTAAATGACCCTTCACCCCCGCTGTGACTCCATCAAGCTGTCAGAGCTCCTTTTCCATGGAGCCCATACTGTCACTAACTCCTTGAATAAATATGCTAATTTTGATAAAAAGGAAGAAACTATTCCAAAGAGAAGCAGACAGAAGTGTCTACAATATGTGTTTGAAGGATAAATTCTGGATGTCAAACTGATTCAGCAGTAAAAACAGGTTAAAGAGATAAATATATAGCTAAAGCTACAGATCCCAGTGTTAAAGTGAAGGCGTTTGTTCTGATGTGAAGGTCCCGGAACAGAGTATATCGTATGTGTACAGAATGTAAAGTCCTCTGAGGCCAATTTGGGATTGTCAGCTTTACAAAATAATTATATATATATATATATATATATATATATATATATATATATATATATATATATATATATATATATATATATATATATATATATAAATACCTTCAGTATATACCTTCAGTAGATAGCGTAGCATAAAGTGCTTATGCTAATTATTGTTTTATTTTTGTTTTTTATGACTCCTTCCAACCTCTCCGTGTAGAGTAACTATTATAACTATTGAAATTATGCATGGGGTCCTATATGAAATAAAAACTTGATCAAATGTTTTAAGTTTGTAAAACTGCTCTTACTCCATATATGCACACGCACATTCTGTACTCAAGCAAAGAACATTCTGTGAGAATCTGTCACCAGCTTTTTCTCCAGAGGAATGTTCCCCAGCAAAGTCTCACAATCCTTCATCTTGTTTTCTTTTGTGGTTCAAGGTGTTTTGCTTCTATTGTTTATGGAAACAATGTTAAAACCGAACATGTAACCTTTTCTGAGAAAAACTTTGAAATGTCATCTCATTCGCAGGACTCTTTCACAGACATAGGCAGTTGGGCAGCTAGTTATTTATTTACAGTAATCTGATGGGTTGTTAAAAAAAGGATTTTTGGTTGTTTGTTGTAAATATTGCTATGCACATTGTCTATATGGATGGAATTAAATGGCAGATCTATTGGAGATTCAGTTTTAATGAGGTGTCATAATTCAACTTCATATTTACGTCAATGTTGATATGGTTCACTGAACAAGAACATTTGAAAAGGGCGCTTTGTATAAAAAGGTTGCCAAACCCTTTCACAATTCGGTTGGTTGTGTTTACAAAAATGTAAACACAATTGAACTTCCAAACATTTAATACTAAATTATAGTCATATTTATGCTTGTAACCATATTTTAAAAAATATTGATAATACCTACTACTATATAATAATTATATGTTCTTAATTCCTCTTTTTAAACCTAAAAATTCCTCAGTGATTTCAAACAGATGACGTTGTGCCTGACTTCGACTCTATGTATAGTGAGGACTAGGTTTGAATAAGAAAGGCTGCTTAAATCAGTTCCAATCAGCCGTGGAAGAGGACACACAGTGTTCTGCTTTATTCTGTGTATTTCCGTGTCAAAATCACGATGTACAATAACTACTCCAGGAACGAGTAGAACATTTCTACTCATTCAGCTGTTTCTGGTTTAAAAGGCGGTAAACTGTTTGAAGCAGATTCTGAAACTAAACAACTTGTTTAGATAATTAGTCTGAACTCACCAGAAACAGAGAGCAGCAGCGCAGAGCAGAACATCACAGTCAGCTTCATGATTTCCAGGTTGTTGACGTGTCTCTGAAAGTAGCAGGTGTGTGTTTCACACTTTGTTTGCCTTGCAAGCACAACCTGTTGAGCAGGTTGGAGCTGTCCTCGGATTGGCTGCATTGCAAATGCCAGGTGACACACCTGATCATTTGTGTCACAGGATAACACCATTCAGTCAAAGAAATAACAGCCAGGAAAAACAAGCAGAGATTACTTTGTCACAGTACTGAATACAGTATTAACAGTATAGAAGAGCAAACTAATTATGTAATATAATTGAATCATAAAATGATGGTCATGGTCATATGATTACTGTTTTAGAAATACACATTTGACAAAAAATATATTTCCATGTATGTACTGAGACCTGTATGTCTGTTTTAGGAAACTATATTAAACTATACTATATTAAACTAACCAAACTATACTTTATGATAGGCTGTTATGATATACTATGTGTCGTGCACTGTACTATATTGCATAATATAGTATATGATAATGTAGTATTATATAGTATATCACACTGTACAATAATATACTATATTAAACTGTACTATAATTTACTGTACTTTTATATATAATATTATATTGTACTATAGGAATATAGTGCCATACCATGAAATACTCTACTATACTGTGCTATACAAAACTGTACTATATTTAAATATACTATAATATATGTACTGTATTATACTGTACTGCAATATACTATGTGATACTCTGCTACAATACACTATGTTACACTCTATTGTGGACACGGCCGCCAGGAGTTGTGGTCAGAAGGTCATTGGTGCCTGTCGTGGCAGCAACCTAAAATGGGATGGGATCCGGCCTGAGATGCTGAAGGCGCTGAACGTTGGCTGACACACCTTTCAATGTCACATGGTGGTCGGGAACAGCTCCTATCTTATTCATACCCATTTTCAAAAAGGGGGACTGGAGAGTGTGTTTGTTGAACAGTGGACCAGCTCTTTACCCTCACCAGACCACTTAAGGGGTCCTGGGAGTTTGACCAACCAGTCTCCATGTGCTTTGTAGACTTGTTGAAGGCTTTCAACGGGGTCCCTCTGGGGTTTTTGTGGGGGTTGCTGCAGGCTTATGGGGTGCCAGACCAGTTGCAATGGACCATCTGGTCTCTCTATGATTAATATAGGAGCTGTGTTTGTATTGCCAGCAATAAGTCAGACAAGTTCCTGGTGGGTGTTGGATGCCCTTTATCACCGGTCCTGTTCGTGATTTTCACATACAGGATACCTAGGCGCAGCCGTGGGGTGGAGAACATCAGATTTGAGGTTCATCTCGGGATAAGGGTAAGATGGAGCAAGAGATCAATAGGCGGATCGGTGCAAATGCAGCAGTAAAACAGGTGCTGCACCGACCGTCTTGGTGAAGATGGTCGGTCTACGTTCCAACCTTCACGTATGAAGGAACGAGGTCGCGGATGCAAGCAAGCAACCACCTCTGTACGGTGGCGGGGCCCAGCCTTAGAGATAGGGTAAGTAGATACGTTTCCTTTGTAGTGCTCAGTCTCACAGATAGGGTAAGGAGCATTGACATCAGGAAGGGACCTGGAGTTGAGCTGCTACTTCTTCGTGTCGAAAAGAGTCAGCTGAGGTGGTTTGGGCATCTAATCAGGATGCCTCCTCGGTGCATCTCACAGGAGGTTTTCTGGGTACACCCAAATGGTAGGAGGCCCCGGGGAAGACAGGCCACACTAAGGGGATCATGTCTCCCGGCTGGCCAGGGAACGTCTCGGGATTCCCCACAATGAGCTGGAAAGTGTTGCGGGAGAGAGGGAAGCCTGGGTCAGCCTGCGACCACTCAACCCCGGATGAGCTGATGACAATGGATGGATAGATATATTATACAGTACTATGATTTCTATTTAATCAATTTAGATAATACATATTCTCTACTAAACATGAATAGTGTTCATAATTAAATATATATTATTTTATATAAGACTTTTTCTTGAATTTGTTCTTGAGAAAGGTCCTGAGAAAAGTTAATGTCAAATTTGCGATGTCATAATTGTTCTTGAACCACAGAAAATGTTGTACCTTGTGCCAATCCCCTCATTCATTTTGCATAACACTGCAGGGCCGTGTGCTCACACGGAAACCAACGAGAGAATACAATCTTGAATGCCCAAAAGTTTAAGCACAAAAACAATGTAATTCAATAAAAATGATGTTGAAACAGAAAGCACACATTAATAATTTGAAAACAAAAATGTCTTGATTTAAATGTTACCTGTTCAGGTTATTACAAATAAATAACTTATGAATTAACATGCCTTGGGATGTAGTTCAGATCATTTTAAGCAAAACTTTTACATAATTCAATTCAGTTTATTTTGTATAGCCCAAAATCACAAATACAATATTTGCCTCGGAGGGCTTTACAATCTGTGCATAACATCCCTGTCCCAGAACCTCACATCGGATCAGGAAAAACTCCCCCAAATAAAGATAGTAAAAGCCCGGTAAAAAAACAGTGGGGGGCGGGGGGGGAAGAAACCTGTGGGAGAGCAACAGAGGAGGATCCCTCTCTCCGGATGGACCGAAGCAATAGATGGCATGTGACCAGAATGAGCAATGTAACAGAGTTACAGGATATTTCATGAATATGACAAAAACTATTTATATAATGAGCGGTCGGCATTGACTACGATCCAGCCACAGTTCATCGCAGCATGCAGAGCCAGTTCCAAACGGCTATGATCCAACCCAACATAACATTTCATTCAACTTCATCTGGTTCCTTACTGAATTCAGATGTTATTTAAAATGAGTGACAGCCAACATGAATTTGGTGACTAGGAACACATAAGAGTGTATTGTTCACTTCACATTCCACATTTTTGTACTTTTAAATCGATGTTATACAAGTATAGAACTGAGAAAAAGACGATAACCATTTCTTTTGCACACATATGTCAGCACTCACATGTATGTATGTGGCCTTACATGTAGCTCTTACCTAAGAAAAAATCCTAAATAAGAAAACATCAGTAAATGTCAAATTTCGGGAAAACTATGTATGTTTCTTTAGGAAGATATTTCTATAAAAGAACATTTGGGGATTGAGGCCCAATGCCCACTGTATTATATTCTATGATGTAATACCATATATATCCCTAATACAGCACTATGGACATTTATATCTGTTCAACTCTTAGTTATTGTGTATTTATTGATCTGGGTGCGTATAAATGCCCTTACACGGTTATGAAGTTGTATTGACTTGAACTGAATTAAATGTATTAAACTATACAATTACTGAATCGCTGTAGTGTATTTTCCCTTCCCATTACATTAAGAGTGTTTGTGGAAAACGGATCAGCAGTAGGTGGTGCCAGTGGACTGGATAATATCTTATTTAAAACAACCAAAGGAGGCAGCGCCTAGAGAGGACACAGCAGTGCAGCACAGGGTTTGACACTGGAGACAACTCGAGACACAGTCTAGAACAACACTAGGTACTGTGACAGGGTAGTATCTTTTTTCAAAAGAAATTAATCTGTGTAGTGAACATCAGTGACATCATCTTACTGGCATAAACACACAGAAGACTCACAGAATGAACGCCATGACTTTACCCTTACTTAGTAAAATATACTTTAATTTAACAAAGCGAACCACCATGAAAAAAAGCCCTGCAACAAAACAGCTCTTTGGTCCAGCAGTAACTCTGATAGTGAATAACTCACAATTGATTTTATCAACACAATTGTATCCTTCATGTGATTACTCCACAACATGTATTACTAAAGAGTCTAGTTGTGTTTTTGTGAAAAACATGCAAACACAAATGTGGAACATTTTGGGGGAATTCAAGACAGCGCTAGCCAGAAAGAATCCCATTATACTCTATGCAGTGTGAAAGTGGGCGACTGTGGCTGAGTGGTGAGCGGGGTCGTCTTTCAATCAGAGGATCGGTGGTTCTAGCCCATGTCGATGTGTCCTTGAGCAAGACACTTAACCTTAAATTGCTCCCCTACGGTGTATGAATGTGTATGAATGGTTGACTATCCTCCCATATGGGTGAAGGACGTCTCGTAGTGTAAAAGCGCTTTGAGTGGTCGGAAGTCCAGAAAAGCGCCATATAAGTACAGGTCCATTTAAGTGGTGTATAGTGAAAATCTAAATTAATGTAGACCTACATGACACATGTGTATTGGAGGTTCTGAACATAGCGCTATGCCTTGTTGCCTGGATATCAAGCTGAGTCAAGCAAACATGCCCTCATTCATTTCAGCGAATGACACCGTTCTGTATATTTTCTGTAAATTTGTGAGTGTCAGTAGGAGTTGTGTTCTTCAATGGCACTATATGTTTTATTCCGTATACAATCGTCAAATAAGGAAATCAATGATTCAGTACGTCCCCACCAGAAATGTATAATTGCAGATGGAGAGGGCTTTGAAACACCATTATTTAGACCTTTTGTTTTGAAATAAAAAGCCCAAATTAACCAGCCTATTCTTTGAATAATTTGTTTCTCGGTAAGGTTTTTTCCTTGCTCTAATTGGTAGCCAGCATCATGCATCGAAAACCCCTGAACTGTGTTTTGGTGTCGGATGAACCTTAAAACTCTCGGATCTAATGCACAGACAGGTCTTTCCGCATTTCATTTGATTTTCTCACCTGTACCTGAAGCAGCATGCCCACGCCAATATGATCCCCACCCTTGTGCTGCATTCAAGACCGTCGTGAGAATGGGAAGAAGACAAACGACTTGGAAATGATTAAATCATCTAAATTAGCTTTCGTTGTGTTTTAATTTTAATCGAGGTTCGTGAACAAGTGAAACTAGACAAAACCGTGTGGGCGAATTATGAATACGATCAATTCAGTGTAGACTATTAGTATCAACATTAAGATAGTATTCACACTGCCAGTGATTGTAGCTTTGCAACTCATTTGCTTCTGGTTGGCTGAAACTGTAGTCGTTTACACAAATCGGAACTACAGTAATTGTTAAAACAATTACAATTGTACAAAATACAAAATTGTACAAAATACAAATTGTTGAAACAATTACCGATATCTTTAATTAGGGACCAGCGAGCCGGTTCTGCATCTCAGGCGATATGAAAGAAATTCTTATCTGATTGAAGACACTTATGAATACGAGGATAACACAATATTTTTATATCAGATACATACAATGACAAGAATAAAATTGCATATGTTGTAATTGTGTTAAAATAAAGGAGAAAACTATACAAGTTTTAAAAAAACTCAGCACAATGTGGCTGGAAAAAGTTGGAAATGTACTGCAGAGGCACAATGACGCCTAACTCAGTCTTAAATAGCACCGTTGGGTGCATTCACTGCATTCAATGGCTGTGGGGTCGAACTTGATGTACAACATGGATGTGTTCACATATTTGAGGGTATCCAGCTGTTTTCATGGTCGCTTTGTTTACATTTGACAATACAGCATGATGCACACACAAAAGCAGGGCACAAAAGTACACACACAAAATTAAAGACGAAATACAGACAACAATAAAATGGTTACATAAAACATCTCTTTTAAACTTTTTAGTTTTTGGCTGCGAACAGTAAGGGGCATCATAGATAATAGTTTCCCCTTTATTTGTCACAACAATATATCACTTTGATATACTCATATACAGCCGTATACAGGCCCATGTCATGATTCTTGATATATTATTTCCGATTGCACCTAAAGGGGTCATGAGATACCTAACCTTAGCTAAGCGCCTCCAACGGAAACCAGCTGAGAGAAAGGGTAGAGAAGACAAGATGGCGGAGTGAGTGGGTTGCGCTTTCTACAGACGGTTGCGACCCTTGAAGTTTGCTGAAAACGCCCTTAAAGGACTAACACGATTGAAAAAGCAACATTACCATCGGACGCGTAATTAGAAGGGCTGTTTTTTGCTACTCAGCACGGAGGAGGTCCGGACATTTCCCCGCGGCGGTCCTTGCGACAGCGTTAGCTTGATGCTAACGCTAGCCAACGTTCGTTTTCACTAGCTGCTACTACGAGCTAGCTGGGTGGTTGTTGAAGGCCGTAAGCTTTTTCGGATTTAGTTTTGGATGTATATACTTCGATAGTGACACGGCATTCCGTGTTTCTTTGAGGTTTTATTCGAACGAAGATCCATTGCATCCGGTAGCATATGAATAAAGCGAACACAATCGGGAGAAATCCACTTTTTAACTTGCTTGTCACGTTAATAGGCGAACAAAATCATCGGAGTACCGTTTACAGCTAGTCCATACTTGCCCTCATCAACGACAACTGGACATACAGGACTCTGTATGTTCTGCTGACAATCGACTAGACTGCCACAGAGTTTTCTAAAGTGAATCAGGTGGAGATTGTCATTTGGTGGATATTATGGCGAGCAGCAGTGGCTCCAAGGCCGAATTCATAGTCGGTGGAAAATACAAGCTTGTCAGAAAAATTGGATCAGGATCTTTCGGTGACATATATCTGGCCATCAACATCACAAATGGAGAGGTAATTTACTGCTTCAACGTCTGACATTAGATGATTTAACCTACATTGTTAGAAGTTCGATGGGAAATTTTCCTTCTCGGCACAACCGTGACTGAGTCGAATGTATAAGTCAACTTGATGCATATCTTTTTAAGTTAGCCCGTAACTTAAAGTTACCAAACGTTAAAATGTATTTAGCGCTAGATAAAATGCGTCACCATACATTAATTGGCTTTATTCATTTTACAGCGTATGTCAAGATATTTGTATGTTTGTAACTAATGTAGTGACTGACAACACAGTTGGAGATATGAAGGTTGTATTTTGTGTCATCTT
The DNA here is from genome assembly GCF_023055335.1 of Clinocottus analis. Classification (NCBI taxonomy): domain Eukaryota; kingdom Metazoa; phylum Chordata; class Actinopteri; order Perciformes; family Cottidae; genus Clinocottus; species Clinocottus analis. The sequence continues at coordinate 20,423,570 of NW_027175821.1, forward strand.
CAGGAGGTAGCTGTAAAATTGGAATCACAGAAAGCCAGACACCCACAGCTGTTATACGAAAGCAAGCTGTACAAAATCCTACAAGGTGGTGTCGGGATTCCACACATCAGGTAAGGAGAGTAGTTATTACGTTACATCTGAGTAACTTTCGTTACGGACAATAAAGTTACACTTAAAAAAAAATCCCTTCGTTTAACTGCACTATTGAGTAAAATCAACAGTGAAAAAGAAACTAACGATAACGTTAGTGAGGCAGCAACCCGATTGCCATTAGGCCTGCTAATCTGCACAAAGTTACTTGGTCTATTCTAAGAATTGTATATTTTTTACGATCGCTGAAACACCGCGTCGGATTTACGTTGCACACGTTGCCTTGTATCAGTTATGTTGAAACCCCACCTGTGCCCATTTTTATTGTGAATTACAGCGGTTGGGTTGAGGGAAACCAACTATGTGGTTGGAAATGGCCGCTCCTCTTTTGTTGTTAGCTCCCAACATGTCTTCCCTAACTCTGTTAGAAAATGGCGGCGGAGCACAGAAGCGAAAACAACAACCAAAGACTCACGGTTGAAGTGTGTTTTTCACCGCGTATTTCAACCCTAAAAGTGCCCCCGTCGCTCCGTGTAATGGGTCACTCGATATGTTGTGTTGAATTAGCTGTTAAAATTGGGGTGGACAGTCAGTTGAACGGAGCATGTGGTAACGTTTTAGAGACACAAGCGGTGCCCTATAGTTCCACACTGTAGACTAAAACTATAGAGTATACATTATGTCATGTTATTCACGTGGCTGTTTTACCTTTTATGTTTCTATTATTAATGGGCATGTGGATTTGACTCGTTACTGCAGATCATTTGCTGACACCATTGGGACCTAAGATATCCGTTTGTATATTGGCTTGAAGGATAAGTTTGTGTGTGACTATGTTGAGGATGAGAGTAAATCGGGCCACTGTATGCACAAAGTGGAAGTACAATGAGCAAATTAAGGTTTCCGTGCTAACAACAACATCAATAGTATATTAACATCTCACATATATTAAGAATTCTGGTGTCCAGTCTAAAACAAAGATAGTAAATTGTTATTTATGTAATTGAGCACGGCAGCAAGGTTGTTTGGTATACTAATGTTTAGTGTGAGATGCATCAAGACTGTGTGCCTAATTCAGTTCACTCAGTTCTTTATTACTCCATGGTTTTAATGTTTTTTGCCTCAAAGTTAAACAGAAACTGATCATGGCATTCGATTACGGTTTTGTGTAACAATGACAGGAGAAGCATGTTTTCAATAAAACGATAGAGCAGGTTTCCCCACTGAGAATTAATAAAGCTTTCTAATCGAAATCCATTGGACATGTATCATTAATATTGGTGCATACATTTAAATAGTAAAATGGATCTTGTTAGTTTCCATTGCTCTTGTGTTGATGAGGGAATATGGCTTTATCTGTTATATCTTGTGCAAAATCAGTTTCAAATGTGGACATTTTGGGCTTTGCAGTCTTGGCGTACTCACAGCATACCCAACAGTAAGTATAAATGATGGCTGTACGGTTGAAATGAAGACCGTGGTCAAAATGGCATATATGCTTGTCTTGCTTTCCTAACTCAATCTGCGGGACTGTGTGAATTGTCTCTATTTTAATTGTCAAACTGTTGAATTTAGTTTGATGGAATCAAAGATGAACATTTTTATTATCACGTTATCAGTTATATCAATGATCCATAGCGGATATTAGAACTGTACTAAACGCAATATGCATGTTCTTCCTAAATTAATAAAAGCTTTTGAAGCAGTTAACTTATGGCTGCCATGGAACTTGAGAAAGTTTAAGTGAGCAAACTAGAATTGCTTTGTAAAGTAATCCCTGTCATATATATATATATATATATATATATATATATATATATATATATATATATATATATATATATATATATATATATATATACACACACACACACGGGTTGATGCCAACAGTGCTTTTTTGGGGTTCAATTTTTGGCCAATATAGAGTCTTAATGCTAGCAATTTTTTTGGGTATGCACCACAATGTCAAATCTAATAACGGGTTGTAATAGCATCAGTATCATGAATTGGAGTTTTTAATAATGACAGATCATGTAGCTTTTGATGGAAAGCTTTTCCACTTTTACTGTAGCAGGAACTTCATTTAATCTTTGCACTGGTAATGCTGACTTAATGTTGCATCAAAGTCTTGTTTGAGCCTGTCCAACCTGCCTATCCTGCTTCCCATCCTCCACTCTTGCTAAAAACCTGTCTTACCTTTTTCGGTAGTCATCGCCTATCATAGTTTCAGTTTTCATCATTCTCGCCCTGCTTTTTCACACTAACTGAAACAATGTCCTTTTGTAATTTAGGGTTAGATAGGGTAAAAATAAAGATTTGGCACAAGCCAGTTCAGTATAAGTGGTGTACTGTACATGCCAGTACAAGCACATGTATGCATGTTTCTGACTACACAAGACCTTGCTAGATAATCAGAACTAACGTACTTGCCGTTTACATCTGGCTCTCTGGTGGCTTTGACCTTTTTGACGGTACATGACGGTAAGAATATAATAATAGTTAATGTAAGACCTTAATTGATTTTTTTTTTAAAACGGTCTGTTGCTAATGTTGCACAGTATACCGTTACTAAAAAAGTACCGCACTACCCGTACGCTAAAAACGATACGATTTTGCCTATTTTAAGTATCTTACTTTCTCAAAATAGCGCTTCCTTAAAACTGCTCCTCTCTCTCTCTATCTCTCTCTCTCTCTCTCTCTCTCATGCTGCATGCAGAGAGTGCTTGGAGACAGAGCTCAGGGGGGCGGGGCTTAAGGCTCCGGCTCACATGGAGCAGAGCAGCAGCGCTCACAGCCAGTGACCGGGGGAGACATGGCCTGAGCTCAGGAGCTCTTGCCGACGGTCCTCTGCTTGTAGAAAAAAAAGACGCCATGCGTGTAAGCTGGATACAGTGCAGACTGTGAGGGAAAGCCCACTGACACCGATAGACCCATCTGTAAAACGTGTTTTTAAAGCAACACAGAAAGGGAGGTAACACATCAAACATGGCCAAGCATCTTTCAAGCAGACAGCCCGAACTTTTTAAAGAGTTTACCGAACAACAGGTAAGCAAATGTAATTGCAAACATGAAAAACCCCAAGCTCACCCATATACAGCCACGAGTAGCATTAGCCTTGTTTGACTACAAGCATTTATGATCATGAGGTCAGAATGCACACAAAAATGTACCAAATGAAACGCAATTGATGCAAAAGGGTAACATGCTGGTGAAGCCTGAGGGTGAATCTTAAGGTAATTAGTTCAATTTATTAATTAATAAGTACATTTTTCAATAAAGGGGAGAAATTACCCTTTAATTATGTGTTAATCTCTAATGTACCCATATGATAGCTTTAGTTTTTTTTTCACCTCAAACACACATCTGTAAAATTAGTAGTAGTAGTATGGAGTATTATCTACAATTGCTCATACTTATGGAAATAACTATCTCGTCATCCAGACAATAGACTTACATAGCCGTGTATAATCAATGCTATGATAGCAACATGTAGTTTTCATTATTATCTTGCTGTATCTAATACTAATATTAATGCCATTTGTCAAGTGTTCAAAAAGCTGGGCAGAAACAAGCTGGTCAAAAAGGTAACCATACAGATGTTTTATTTATTACTATTATAGATAAATACACCAGAATTGTATTGTATTTATGGTATCCAGTGTTTTCCCGAGGTTTACAGCTTCGGGGGGGGGGGGGGGGGGGGGCTCGATGACACCAACATTGACACAAACACCAAAAAGCATTACTTTTTCTGTAAATAACATCATTTTGTGACTGCATCTGTGCGTTTTTTAAAAATAATAAACCGAATAAAGAACAATAACTTTCAATTTAACCAAATTGCCCCGCCAGACCAAAAAAAAAGAAAACAAAATTGCAATCACTTAAAACAATAAAAATAAAGTTCTATCTGTGCAAAAAATAAATAATATGTACTTACTACTAAATAGGTCATTTTGGAAAACTAAAAGCAAATTGCAGAACAAAACAGAATGACACTGCAGATGTGTGAGCATCAGGTTGTATCAGTATTAGTGGCTCAGTGAGCTGTTTACACATATCTTTAAAACGCGGTTGTAGACTTGATACGCTGCTCTCAGTTCACTCTTCATGTTGAGATGAGATCTTTTTCCGGTTTTGAGAGACGGAACAGCAGAAAAGACGACTTTACGGAGACTTTGCGGAGATTGGCTTTTGGCAAAACGCCAAAAATCACAGAGTCGCGCATGCGAGCGTAATTTGTTAACCGTGAACATTTACCTGAAAGTAAAGGCATTCATCATGTACTTATTAATTACTTAGTCCGTGTACTTTGTAATGTGTCAAGCCAGCAGTTCATTGTTGGTACAAGACACAAGCACTTTGGCTCGTTTCACTTGGAGCAGGAGAGCTGCTCCGGGTTCAGAGAGCTGCTCTGGTGTGCCTTGCAGGAGGACTACTCTTAAAATCTTCTACCTGGGAGTGTTTAAAACGCAGATATAGTGTCTGCTTTTCACGCAACATATTTTTCTCCGCTCTCTGCCCGCTGCTGGGTGCTCGGCGCTCACCTGTGTGCGCTCACTTTTCTCTGCGCATCGGGATGGAACAACGCCGTGCGCGATACAGAGAGCAGCGCAGAAGAGAAGTGTTTACGCGCGACCATGTAGAGACAGAACTGACAAGCTGTGGTGTAGATCCCGTCAATAAAATACGGCTTTAGTTTGTTTAATAACAGAACAAGGTGTAGAGCTGTTCTATAGGGAAGAGAACCTTAAATGACTTATTGTGATCTGGCGATATGGAGAAAATTACAGGGAGGCGGGGGGTTATTTCAGGGGGGCCCCGCCCCCCTATTATAATGGTAGGGGAAACACTGGTATCGTAAGTATCGGTATCGTGATATTAGTGGCAGGTATTGTATCGAAGTCATAATTTTGGTATCGTGACAACCCCATCTGTTACAGATTGTCTTGTATTGCTTAGTCAACTATTCCATCCTATTTAATTATGTAAAGTCAGAAATGAAAAGAGTAATGCTGTGTTCACACCGACCGTCACTTCTCTCAATGAAAAGAGCAATGTTTTCTGCTATTGAGTACGGAAGAAATAACCACTAGTTCTGCTTTATACTTGTTGTGGTCACAAACGTGGGAACATCAAACGCCCCCCCCCCTCCCTATTTGGGTCATAACACCATCCGTAGCCGCACACAGCTTGGTGAATTTCACCAACTCTGTTGTGTTACATTACTGCCATGGACCATAGAAATAACCACTAGTTTTGCTTTATACAAGTGTAAATTCCACAAACGTCAGAACATCAAACTAGGGCTGCAACTAACGATTATTTTAATAATCAATTAATCGGTTGATTATTTTTTTGATTAATCGGATAAAAAATAAATCATTTTAAAGCATTCATTTGCAACCTTTTATTATAAAAAAACAGAACTCACAGTGCAAATTCACAGTGCAAACAATCATAACAATAAAGAATTTATAAAAAAGAAATACAAATCAGAAAACTTAACAGGATTAACTTATTCTCTACATCAGGCCTATTCAACTGGCGGCCCTTGGGCCGGATACGGCCCGTTTGAATTGAGCTGTGGCCCGCAAGACTGCCGGCAAATCAGTATAGCTTGGTGAGAAAAAATAAAACTAACGGAAACGGACACGCCTCTTTTATACATTGAGACATCGAACCCAGAGCCATTGAGTTTCACTGTTGCCTCAACCAAACCTGTATGGTAAAATCTATATGTTACGCACCCGTGTTGGTTGCCGTAACCCACTCCTCACTTGCACTCTGCTCTGGCTGCCCACTGAAATGCCTGCGCGAGCTGACGCTACCATTAAGCAGCAAAATGTCTCTCTCAAAGCCGAAGCGCCGTAAAGTTAACTGTGAAAACCGCAAATTCCAAAGTGAATGTACTGAAACGTATTCATCAGAGCCACCAACTCTCACGCTTTCGCCGTGTGACACACGCTTTTTCATGTTTTCACACGCCACACAACCAATATCGCACGGGGCGCGTTCGTTCCTTTTTCAAACCCCCCCCCCCCCCCCCCCGACGATAGATGCCGCTAAGGTGCGCATCTGTAAACCTATTCGCTGCATAGACATCCTGTTTACCCCAAACAGACAGTCGCGGGACTGTGTCCGCAACTCGGGGACCGCCGGCAGAGAGGAGCAGAGAGACGGAGGTATCGGGGCTCTCAAGTCTCACGCATTGAGCGTGACTGTCACTCATTACGGTCTTAAGTCACGCCCGCCCGACACACAGCTGTTCGCGGCGGCGCGTATTTCTCGTCGTCTCTACTTTTTGTTAATCTGGTGAATGCTGTTTTACCAGAATCATCTGGCTGTTTGTGTTTATGGATATAAACCTGCAACGCACCTTATTTCTGCTTGGAAATGTTGTTGAAGGCTTATTTACTATTATTGTGATGGATATGTTTCAAGATGTTCAGTTTATTATGCATTTTGGAATATGGAGCTGTAACTACCTAATTTCTGCTTCGAATTGTTTTTGAACAGGCTCATTTTTTGTTAATCTAATATCTGAATACTATTTTCAAATAGTTTTTTACATTTGTGGATATGGACATGTCAGGAAAAACAATGTCTAATTTTTTGTTTGTTTTTTATGTAACTTTTGCACTTCTGTATCAAAGCTTGATAGCCTTCCTGTGTTTTGTAATGGAATGACAGTCTGTAACTAATTATATAAAGTGGAAGAAAAGAGATGCGTGTGTGACTGTTTACCTGTGGAAATATACATTACTGTTTTTCATTTTTAGCCATTATTTGATCAATATTCTGTGCGGCCCTCACACCCCCCGTGATTTTCTTATTTGGCCCACTTGCTACTGAAGTTGAATAGCCCTGCTCTACACTCACAGACATGCACACTCAGACACATGCACAGACACAGCACTTTACCTAAACAAAGGTCGTTAATAAAATATGTAACTACAAATCCCAGCAGCACTTCCTCTGCATGAAGCCTCATTATATCAGACTGTTGAACGCAGGTCTGCGTTCTGCACCTCAGAGGAGATATTTACGCGTTGCTTCTCTTGAAGCCTTTGCGATATTTTAAAACGAAGACGTTGGCCGTGTCTACTACCGAACACTTTACGAAGTGCACTGCAATACAGTGCACTATAACAAAGTGCAGTATAACAAAGTGCACTAACATATGTAGTGCACTGTGTCGCTGATTAGCGCTGTATCAAATGGAATACTTACGTCAACCAATTGGCGGAGGTGATGGCCGCAAATCTGTTCGCGGCACCCGCGAAATTAAGCCGGAAGTGACGTCGGCATATCTGCTCGCAATACCCGCGAAACTAAAACTGACAAAATGAACGCACTTCTTACCCTATTTTTGTCCCTTGTGTTCCCCTTCTCCAACCCATGTGGAAACTGCGACACCTCCACAATCGCGGCAGGAGGATATAAACAAATTAATAAAAAGCTGGCAAAATGACTCCTCCTCTTCCGCTACGCAGCCAAGATGGCGCCCGTTCAGTGCGACTAGTGTCCATCGCTTTACACTACATTTTTTTGACCGTTTGCAGTGCGCCATCCGGGTACTTTCGGTGCACTGAATTCTGCTGGTTTTGTCAGTGTGGCGCACTAAACACTGAAAGTCAGTGCTCGAAGTGCGCAAGTGCACGGTAGTAGACACAGCCGTTATCTAACCCAACAGCTCAAACACGAGGAATGAACGACAAGCTAGCGAGCTAATGACAACAGTTAGCCTACCTGTTAAGTTATCGTACACGCAACGCGACTATGCAGCGACACACGAGATACAACGGGCTGCACCAGAAGCTCCTGGACCTCCTGTCTGCTGTGCGGCGCTTCGCTCAACTGTTTTGTTCAATACTCAAACATCTCCGCGACTTATTGAGCGGCGTAATAATCGCGCGACACAACAAATTGATAATGAAATTCGTTGCCAACTTTTTTAGTTAATCGATTTTATCGATTCGTTGTTGCAGTCCTACATCAAACTCCATGGTGTCCTAGTCCTAGAACAGCGTCTGAATAACGGCCGCTATGAGCGCTCCTTCCGGGGGTCCGGCAGCAGTTTGAATCCGCAACGGTGGCGGGCAGAGCTTCTCAACGCTGATTGACTCGTGCGATTTTCTTTTTTTTTTTTTTTTTGCCAGAGTCGGAACATTTGAACTTGAGCAAATTTGCGCCGCGGCAAATGCTCATTTCGCCCTGCGTCAAAGGGGATGTTTGCGCCACCTCAAGCGCGTTTATCACGCCGGGGGCTTTTTCGCCGGGCAACGCGTCTTCGCATTGAGTTAACATGGAATCTGGTCGTGCGTCAAATTCACGCTGCTTTAGGTGATGGACAGAGCATCTCAATGCGTCACTCTATTTCTGCCCCCTGGCGGAAATTTGCATTATTTGCATTAGATTAAGACACAAGAAGGCATGTGCCATGTATTTTAATCATACATAGATAATAAAAAGTTAAATGTGATTGGATAAAAAATACTGTTACACAGGTGTGTATGTATGTGTGTATATATATGTGTGTGTGTGTGTGTGTATATGTGTGTGTGTGTGTGTATACATACATACCTCGACAGGCAGTGTTGACGACTTGCTGACATGAGCCTGACGTGAAAGCATGTAGTGTTATGTAGTTTCTGTTCTCAATGAGCAGCGGTGCTGCCGCTAGCATCACAGGTGTCTCCGTGTCCAGATTGAAAATGAATTGCGCATGCGCTAAACTCATGACCCTGCGGTCTGATACTAGTGTATCAGAGCACTTTAAGTCAGTATTTGGATCTTTACTCTTCTCTTAAAGAGGAGAACTTTCCTCACATGACAAGATGTTCAGTGCACTTGTTCAAGACAACACACATTAGACTTTTCTCACAGAGAAAGAAGAACTGAACTGGAAAACATGAAAAGCACTTATTGCTTTTGTATAAAGTTAATCAATTGTTGGTCTTTAACATACATCTTACAGGTAAGCAACAAACTGAGCATGGACAAAAGGAGTGGCTTGTCCATCACAGGAACAATTACTACTGAAGGGTACCTGTTTAGAGAAAAAAGAAAGCAGATGTATAGATGTATAAACTATTTATGTATGTATGTTAACTTGCTGTTGCTCCACAGTGTAAATAAATAAATAAAAGTGTGCAATACACTAGTTTTAACTTCATTATTGAATTTGTCGCGTAATGCCAATAATCACTGAAAAATCATGTGATGTTAGACTGTAATAGAAACAGTTCAGTTTGTCAGGTGCAACATTTATCAAAGTGTTGGTCAGTTTGTCCCATTTTTTTGTAATAAAAATGATTGAAGTGAGATGAACAGACTAAAAACTTTATTTTATTAGATTAAATATGTTGACAGTTTTCCTTTGGGGACAATTTGCCGTTGAAAAAAGGTAATAAATCGCAATATATAACAATGCTCAATGTATCACAGTCTCGTGATAATATTGTATCGGGACTTAAGTGTTGTGATCATATCGTAGTGTGGGACCTCTGCTGAATCCCAACCCTTAATGCAGTGGTTCTCAAGCTTTTTTCCAGTGATGTACCCTCTGTCAAATATTTTTTTCAGCCAAATACCCCCGAACTAACGGCACTCATTTACTACATAGCGCTGTGCCATCAGTGTTGAATGTATTAAACTGTCGCCAATAATGTTGCATTGAACTGAATGCTTTCACATCTACATGTTAGTGAGAAACTTGTGCTTCACTGAGGATCTTTGTCAGTCTTGGTGGCAGGGAGGTCACTGCTGTGATCACGCTCTTCTCCAGGCTCAGATCCTCACTAGAGAGAAAATCCTCCATCTGAGGAAAGCAGGTGAAATCTCACTCTGCAGAAGACTTTCTCCACAGCTCTGCTTTCTTCAGGAAGCCACACACCTAGTCATACATGTTTAAAATGCTGATCTCCTTGCCCTGCAGAGACGCATTCAGTTTGTTCAGTTTGGGGAGAGATGTGGTCGATCAGAAAGGTGTGTACTTCAGATGGTAATTCCATCAGTTAAGTATTCTCCAGAGAGAGGGAGAGGGGGAGTGTGTGTGTTCAGCGCCCATGTTTTCACAGAGGCGGTGAAACAGGAGTGCACTACGTGGTCTTAACTATGAAGTCGATCACTTTGACGCTGTCGTTCAACGCGTCATGTAACACAGGGCTCATTTTCTTGTAGGCCGGTGCTTCCCTGTATGTGATACAGTGAGTCCACTTCACGTCGGGGTTTTCTTCTTCAATGCGAGCTGAGTACTCTCGCGCTGCCCGTCATTGAGGCCACTGTGTCTGTGCAAACGCTGCTGCAGGATTAAAACTTGGTGGTCTGAAAACTGACGGCATTTTGCCGGCTCTAGTTTGGCTTTCTTTGGCACTTGTCCCGTGTTTTCACCCACGGCCTTGTTGTTTGAGTTTTAAGGCGCCAGTTCTAACCACACGGGTAATAACAGGTAGCGTGTTCCAGGTTGGGTCAAACCATCTTTAAGGGGGAGACTCTGAGTTTATATTAAGGAAGTTATTTAATTATCCTAAAAACCCAGTTTATGAACTTACACTTATGGTTTAATAAATATTTATTAAACTATTTTTAAAGGATTTTTGTATAGATGCTAATTTTAAATAGATTTTTTTTTTTAAATCTCCTGTACATTTACGTAACCCCATTTGAGAACTACTGCCTAATGTATAGTGGTTAGTGGCATAAAAACACAATGAGTTTTTGCAGTTGACGGTAAATGAGAGATTTAACCTGTTTGTGTAGCTGGGCAGCTTGTTAGGCACCACAGCATCTGTGCATGCATGGGCACTAATCCTGTTAAAGGTTCATGGTAGGTTAACAAGGGTCAGAAATCGGTCTGACTCAAAAAATATTATATATGAAATGACTGCATGATAAAGCATTTTTCTTATTTATACTTGTGTGTGAATTAGCTCCCTAATGAATCAAACGTACTGAGTACTTTCACATATTAAGGAATTTAGTGACCATAACTTACTGAAATATCATTACAAACTTTTCATGAGAAAGCAGAGAAGTGTATTCACCCTGAGAAATTGGTTTCTGATGATATGCTGGGAAACAGACCCACCCTCATGATATGACTATTATGTTTCCAGGTGGTATGGCCAAGAGAAAGACTACAATGTCCTAGTCATGGACCTGCTTGGACCCAGTCTGGAAGACCTCTTCAACTTCTGTTCTCGCCGTTTTACCATGAAGACGGTCCTCATGCTGGCAGACCAGGTATCTAACACTTGCACACATCCTCCTCTCTGCAATGTTGTTAAGCAATGAACATGCCTGAGGAACATGGTTAATTAAATACAAGCAGTAATGTGGTGGAGACCTCTCGGCAAGAAGGTCCTGATCCCAATCTGCTAGCGTTGTAATGAAGGGGTAAGCTTGGTCCCCACCAGGGATGTCACGAGAACCAATACCTACGGTACCTTTCGATACTAAAATATTAAAACGCAGACAATGCCCTTTTTTTTAAAGTACCGTGAGCGCCGATGCCAGCTGTTGTCATCGGCGCTGCGCCTCTTCTGGAACTGATGGGGACAGTAGACGCTTCAGTGTCGATGTTTACATTCAGAAAACAAAAATGGCAACTGCGGCTGCAGCGATCGTTCCGCATTCTGACACCGTAACGGCTACGGCGTAGCCCCTGCATGGAAGTTCACCCCTCCCAAATAGAGTCGATTCGGTCCTTTTATGGAAGTAACTAACTCTATTTGGGAGGGGAGAACTTCCTCGCATCCTACACTGGTTGTACCAGTGGCAACTGGTAAAGAGAGACAAAGACCTAATGATTAGCATCGTAACTATTCGGCTAACGTTGTAGCATTGATTAATTTCAAATATATTAATAAAGAAGTTCATGTTTCAAGTTCAAGTACATGGTATCTTTTTTTTGTCGTGGTATCAAAATTGGTATCAAGAATCGTGTTATTTTACTGGTATTGGCAAAGACGACTGAATTTTTGGTATTGTGACACCCCTCCACCTTTGGTTTCCTGTGGGTGTTCAGTTCAGTTTTAGGTATTGGTGACTTTAAATTGCCCATATTCGTTTAAATGGTAACCTACTACACTGTTGTATGAAGGATGATCATAACATTGAAATATTTAACCGTGGTTTTCTTTTTTAATCTTTAGATGATCAGCAGAATTGAGTATGTACACACAAAGAACTTCATCCACAGAGATATCAAACCAGACAACTTTCTAATGGGCATCGGCCGTCACTGTAACAAGGTAAGACCCGTCTCAGTCCTATACATATAGTAAGTATGGATTATTGAAGCTCTCAATAGAGCTGTTGGGAGACTGCTATATGGCAAAGTAGACATGTTAATTTCACAGTCCTGGTCCCTTCCCCAATCTACAAATTTAGCTTCAGTCATGGGGATTTCTTCATATACTATAATACTGCCTCTAAAAGTAGCTTTTAATGGCTATGACTGTTCTGCTGTTTTTGGTAGAACCTTGAAACCTCGTCCACTGCATGTTTTTGTAAGCCTGCAAATGGTATCAAATGTTGTACTTTTATTAGTCTTTTGACTGACGGCAACACTACCTGTTCTCAGCGCACCAAACATCAAGTTATAGTCTTATATAACATATAATCCAAAAAAGAGGAGACATAACTAGTGTAATTGCGTATAAATCTGTTGTTCATATATGAGGGGGGTGGAGGAGTTCGTGTGATCAAGTTTTCACTACATTTTAGTTAAATAAAAGTAAGACATAATGCTCATTTACCTTTTGCCTCTCGCGTACGTTTTTTTAAATTGGCATCAAAGTTTGTCACTAAGTTTCAATGTGACACGAACATAATGGGCTTTTTAAAATGTAATTTAGCGTTTCCATACTTTCTTCTTTTTTAGTCATTCATTTTTATAATGATGGACAATCAGATTAAGAGAAGGCAAATGAAGAAAATAATTAGTATTACATTTACATAAATTAGATGAATATCAGTTGAATAAACATAAAATACCTTCATTATTATTATTATTATTCATAATAATATAATAAGTAGGCAATTTAATAAAATGATCAACCTCTGTGGACAAGATCAACTATTGGTTGCTATTTTATTTGGCGTTACAAACACCAATACTTTGTACATAATTGAGGTTATTAAAAATGGAGGAAGCATTTATGTGGAAGACCCCCATGTTGGTGATTCACCAGCTCATCACCAAGATCTCCAGAGCCCTATGCTGAGGACTTTGGTCCAAGGTAAGCTAGGCATATGTTAAGGCAAGCTTTTTAACTTATATTGAAGGTTTTGTTTAATTTGTAATAATAATGCTTTATGGTGTCCTTGTCTTTAAGCTGTTAGCTTATTAGCTACTTGCATTGTTCTTTTACAAGCCTTAAACATTGAAGGCAAACTGCACTGAACACGTAAGCTAATAACACCATGAATATATTTCATAACTTGTTTCATTGTCAATAAATGAATTAAGCAGTTTTGTTATACGGTTCTATTTGCTTAGGCAGGCCAAAAGTGAAGGATTTTACCCCAAAATTGATGGAGTACTTTGGCTTAATACAGAAAATGAATGTATTCATTTCTGAGTGAAGTTACATTTCAAGATGTTTTGTAACAGGCAACGATTCAGTGAATGGCATTACTTTAGACACTAAAAGTCTTTGATTTGACTATATGTTTCAGAGACAGATTTAAACAGACTATTCTTAAAGTTTCACTAACGCAGTTCATCACATTAGGTTTCACTATCAATTTCTGCTGATGCTTTACTTTTTTTTAAGGCTCTCATTATATTTGTTTGCTACTGTCATCTGGCTGCTGTTTTTCTTTCCAGTGAACTTCTAGTTCTGCTCCTAAATTTTCATTTTCACCACGATTTTGCTGGCACAAACTAGTTATCAATGTCACCGCTGATGACTGTTTAATGAACTGATCATAACATTTGAGTCATGAGCATGAGCTGTGTGACCTATCAATTTATTTACTTTCTTGAACAATTTCTAAGTTCACAAAGTTTAATGTGTTGATTTATTTAAGGATACCAATGGCACCAGATGATCTTTTTCGTCTCAATTCCCATACATCATTATATACATACTGTGTATCACACTACATATGTGCTCCTCTGTCCATCAGATGTATACCATTTTAAATTGTTTTCTTAAGTCTAATTCCGATGTATGTTCTTCACCGTCAATTATTTTGCATCTTTAAGTGTCATTCACTGTTCTGCCTGTATGTGATAGGCAGAACGTTTTGACAGAAACATGTCTTTAATTCATTGATCACAGTATATTAACAAAGACCAGGCAACTAAAATGGAAATGGCTCCATTATGTAATGGTTCAAGATGTAAAGATGTCGGCTACACAGTTGACACAGGCAATAAGATAATGCACATCTTCATCATTGGACGATATGTCACAGGATATCTTGTCTAATTATAACATTTTACCCATGATAATGACAGTATCATAATACAGGAAATTGTCTGAAACAATATCTTTTTAACTGATGTTTTAATCTAATATTGAAAGGTTCAGGAAAACGGTTTGACTGCTGCATGCTAAAGAGGTCACCCCTCTTGTCAAATGTTTGAACCGTTTAAATGCTATAACTGTATATTGTATCATAAAATATTCAGACACAAATGGTCTTGCAGCCTTTAAAAGATTGACAGTTCTCCAAAAAACATTTTGTATAAAGGCAAAATTAAAGACAATTGTGTTGAAAGTGATACATGTTTTTGTGTAAGGGATCCTTTAAACCTGCACACACTAATATAGATAAATCTAAGAAGTTTTAAAACATGTTTTTAAATTGTCTTCCAAAGGTTTGCCATCCACACAAAGTTTAATAATCTACAACAAAATCAACTACAGCCCAACTTCCACTGATCTGTCTGCTTATGACAGCCCTGCTGCAGCCAGTCTCATGCACTGCAGTCTAGCCATGTTTGTTTGCAAACAAATGTTAATTTGTTGAAAGTTAGGGTTATGACTAATATGGAGTAACTCAAATAAGATGGAATTGTTTGGATGTTTATTCCATTCCAAAAAGGGGTACGGAACTTATGCTGTGTTCACACCAAAACCGTTGCAATTTGCAGAACAATCTCAGCTATCTATATAATGAGGCACCATTGTCATAAGGCAAAAGTTTAGAGGATATATGACTCTAAAGCTGAAATATGAAATTGATATATATATTTTTTAATTCTTAATATGTCTTATGAAAACACAACTTTACTCAGGTGGTTTTGAGGTTTTGGTGGTGGAAATTGGTTTACCAATAGTTTGTTTCACAAAAGCAGTGAAATATATGAATAAAATGGTAGATACATGTAAATAAATGTGAAACTAAATTTTCTATTTCTTTTGTAGAAATGTGGTCTTTCAAACCTTTCACCAAAATGATAGACATGGGACTGAGAAATGACTTCATACTGCAGATAAAGCTTCATGGGGTGTGTGCAAATAAAAAAAATTACCATTACAACATTTTGTTGTTTTCAAATAAAATATGTATTATGCATTAAAAAAATATATATTGACACAATATACATGTTCAGAAATAGAAAACAGACCCGGGCTGGTTGGGATGACTGTGGTGAATTTAGTCGGTACTAAGTTCACACAGTTTGAACATTTCAATGAGTGTACATGTGCAGCTGAGCTGTGTACCTGGTGAGCAGTGTCCAGGTCTTCATCAGTCTTCCACGGAAGTTTAGGTGCTGGTGGCTGTAGCAAAGCTGCATGCTGTCCAAAGCTGCAGATGTGAATCCTGTCTGTAAAATAAATAACTACTGGTCACTACTAAGTTCACTGAAAGAAAGTTACGATTGCAAAACCAACAGATAGGATGGGTCCAGCAGAGACTATGAACATGAGCTAACTGTAAACACTTTACACGCATTCCTGCTCGAGCAGCGGGGACCAGCACCGAAGGGACCAGCTAAATGTGCTCACTCTGCTAGCGTAACTATTCTACTGCAACACAAAGTTAATTAGCTAAATACACTTACGCATCTTCAAATGGATCCCTTCTGTCTGCATATTCCTCTACGTCGCAGCATTCAGGATCTCACGCTCCCGTCGTCCTTGTCGCCAAAATCGCCGCCACAGCTTCCTCTGTAGTAAATGCGTTCTTGCCATGTTCTCTCTCTTCTTGTTAAAACACTAGCTTATTTTCAAAGCTCAGACGTGTTCTTTGTGAGTTTCTTGCGTGTTCATTGGTTCGTTTATTTCACTAAATGTAGACAGACACGTGATTCAACAAATCACAGAGAAGGATTTCGTTCGACAAGCACTTTTTGTCTCTGCGTCATTTGACACACTGATACCTTTTTTATGGTCTGAATGAGGTAAAATGTTGCAAGTTGAAGGCAGCGAGCAAGCAGGAAGTCTCCTCTTTCACCCAGACAACAAACCATATTTCTGCAATGTATTATCACAAAGATATAAATATTTTAAAAACGTAAACATGGTCATAGAATCAAGAGCATTGGGCCTTCCATCACGGTTAATCGCGCAAGTTTAAATATTTAAACTCTGCAAAAATGTGTGTGCTGCTGTGTTGTGAAAGCAACATTACTACAATTATAAATCAGAAATGGAGGTTATTTCCATGGTGTATGGCTACAATGATAAGTGTTTTTATAGAGATAAGCCACGCCACCTTTCTGCCGCAAATTACTAAAATAAACCACAGTCGAGCAAGTAAAGCTTTGCAAAAATTCACATTGCTTTTGGGTGTGCATGCAGCAATTATAGTTGTGTAGCAGAATCAATTAAATTACTTTTATATTGTTTTAAATGCTCCAGAGATGGACAGCTGTTGTGACATAGAAGTATTAGTCCATACCAAAGCCTAGTTTACTGTGTACTATTGGAAGTGTCAACTGAAGTTGTAATGCTTTGTCTTTTAACACTCAAGCACAGAACGCACATGCGGGGGAGTTGACCATGAGCTGGCTGTTTGCTGGGGGTCACTTGTTCTGCATGGGCTAACGTCGGACTACAACCTTTTTATTCTTATCTTACATGTATAGTTTACAACACATTTTCAGACTATGTAAGGTCTTGATTAACCTCAAATGCATGGAAAAGACTTGGACATGTACTGGTTAAAAGTGTTCTGCTGTAATGACATGACTTTAGTATTGGTCATTAATTGCAATTTCTTGTGAAGGAAAAGGAATAAACATAATTTAAGGCGGCAATCGCATGACAATTTTGAGGAGTGGTGTTATGGTTGGAGTCGACTCTGTCTATGCATCTTGAGGAAATTGAAGCCAAATGGAGTGTCTCTTTTTGTTGCAAAATTATTTGCCTGTGAGAACATTCTCTCAGTACTAAATATAGGGGGAGCTTTACACTCGGCTCATGGTTTCGTTGGCTTAGCAATACAGCTTATAGATTGGTAGACTTAAATCATTTCTTTAGTCCTCCTTGACCATTGTTTCCATGAATTTGTCAGGATAAAGAATATTGTTGGATTAACATTATCCAATACTTTTGTAGTTGGTCATGAAATGTTTGTTTTTTTTTCAAATTAGTTTAAGTGCCAATGTGTGCGTCAACACAATGTATTCTAAAAAAAAAAAAAATCCTGATGTGTGCACATGCTGATATGGATGTGTTTTGGGCAAAAGTGTGTTCCAAGTGTTGCATCACCCTAAAAGTTTAATGTTTTATATTCACTAAGCACTTTCTCATGTGTTGCAGTTGGAGCTCTTGATTTGTAGCGAGCGCACTGTTATGTTTCAGCCTCTGCAGCTTTTTTTGGGGGGCGGGGGGGGGGGGTCGTCACAACTTTGATGGTTAACAGTACACATAAAGTATAACACTGACTTGGTAGACATTGTTCTGGGATCATGCCCGAGAGCGGTGCTGAAATGTGCATGTTTTGGTTTGACCAGAAAGGTACAGAGCACAAACGTGTCTTTTTATACTTTGTTGCTTAGCAGAGACTGCTGCTTATTGGAAGTCATTATTTCATAGCTTATGATTTAGCCTGTGTAACTACACACATAATTGTAGTACATTGTTGATTTATTTGTTTCATATTAACGAGCTCTACAATAAACCAGCGCTATATCACAGCCTTTGTATGCATGGAGCTTTGGGCCATCATAGTGACAGATGAGAGACAGTTTGAGTTGGTAAGTCTAAAGACGCATTCATGTGATGCAGGTGATCACAGCCATTTTTCTCAGATTTAATCCCTTGTTTGTTTAGCTGCAAGTTATTGAAGTTTTTCATGTAAACTTTATGTTTTCATGTAAACATAAAGCAGGAACTCTGCCTCTGTAAGTGGTGGTCTGTAAACAACTTGATTAAGATAATATCGCACCAGTGGCCTTTTAAAGCTTTCCTTGTTACCAGACATTTTATCTGAACTGTTTGTTTTTTCTGGCGGAGGAAGGACAACCATGGGCTTGTCTTTACCATCTGCTGCCGACATCCCCTCACTCCCCCAGGTCTTTTTTGAGAAATGGTGTTGCCTATCTGCACTGGCTGTCATTGTCACTGGACATGATATTGAAGTTTCAACAGCTCTGCGTTTCAAGAGACACTTTTGGCTTGTTGTACAGGATCGATCTTACCACGTTGTCTTGACAGAAGAAATTCATAGTCATGTGGTTTCTTCTAGAATGATGGCCAGTATGATCATATCTGTACCACAAGGAATTAAAGTGGATATTTTGCCAGTGTAGGTCCAGCCAGGGATGGGCTTATCCTAGCTATACAGGACACTGTTAGTTGTATCAATGGGAGAAAACCATGTGAGTGCAACCAGAAGTGCCTGTTATACTCATGCTAATGTGACTGAAGGTGGATAGAGGCTGTGTGATTTTGACCCCTGCCCCTCTACTGTCTGCCCTAGTGTTTAGACTCGTCAGTGGGGAAGAGGAAAAGAAGCTTGGCTGTTAGCTCTTCTCAGGACCCATCTTTCTCAGGATTAAACCAGGTGTGACCTTTACCACAACACCAGCTGCCTCACAACAGCAGTTGTCGCTTTGCAATCATACCTAACTACTACACTGGTTTAAAGTGAATCAGACCACCAGCACCCATCTTGCACTCATAATACCTAATGTATGTACTCCTCCACCCAGTGTGCTGTTACACACATTACAATGGGAGAGGGAAGCATACTTTCCACCAGCATTGCCGGAAGTAGCTATTGTCTCACTTTGTTGTAATATGGGCTGCCAGTCCCTCTAATTGTGGCTCAAATGGCTTCTTGCTTCCATTAAATATCTGTTTTGTCTCTTTAATGTAATGTTTGTCCGGAAAGTTCACATCAAACCAGATCTCAGAACCAAGAGCGTATTGGAATTGATTTACTAGATCCATATATTATTAAAAAGCAGAATATCTAACTAATACTTAGGAATTCGGCTCCCAGAACTAATTTTTAATTAAATTGTATAGATAAATACAAAATCAGTATGCATCCCATAAAAAATAAATGACTTGATATACAGTATAATCATTTTATATCCAATGCATTTTTATTTTTTTTTACTTTTTTATAAGATTCCAGCTGAGCTGCATATTTAACAGAAAATTCACCAATATTGTGTAATGAAAAGCTTGTGAAGAACAACACTAAAACAAGTCTTTTCAAAATATTTGCCCTTAATTTGAGACTATGTAGTATGATAGTATTCGCTAAGATACAAAGGGAATTTAAACTACGAGGGAGTTGTGTCATCAAAAATGTTTTTTTTAACAAGGGGATGTGACTGCTGCTTGCCATTGTGGTTTTATTCATTGCCGGGCCTGTTCAGCTGCTTCATGTATAAATACTCACATTTACAGGATTTGAGGTGACCGATTACGGCAAGATTTGAAGGGACTGTTTTCATGGGTGTCAAAGGGCACGTGACTCGTGTGGCACTGGTCCCAAATGGCTTTCAGCAAGCAGTTGGTTGGCAATAAGCATCATGTTTTTTGATTTGAGTCATTTTCTTTCCAGACTATGAGGCCGATGTAAATATCACATGCTTTACCAGGAACTGGCCTCTCATATTGACTGCTTCTGCTGTCCAAATAGGGGTTTGTGTTTTATAGAATAAGACGTTTATTCAATATTTTAATCTGACAATTTATTAATTTAATTTTTACGCCACCAATTGGTAAAAATTGTGACAAATGCAAGTACTTATTGGCAGCACTGTAGATCCACTTGAGCAAGCCTAATTTAATAGAAGACCCTAGAAAGCTTTACTCCATTCAGTATTTGAAACCACTGTACATTTAAATGTGGATAGGTAAACATTTTCCTGAAGCAACTAGCCTAATAAGTTATTCGATAATTGACTGGACAGTATAGTGGTGTGCTCTGAAGGAGGTGCACTTAAAACCTCTGGAAAGTGTTCTATGCAGGCCTGTAGTCTGAATTCACTAGAATTTCAAGACACAATATGTATAAGCTGCTATTCCAGATGGTCTGGTATGGTCACATTTGGTCACAACATAAACCAGAAATGCCCAGATATTATGCAAAGCGGTAATAAAACTCTTAGTTTCCATGTTGTGGTAGTGTCACTGTTTGAAAATATTTTCCTTAAAAGGTTTCCCTATAACAATGTGTAGATTTGGGAGAAAGTGGATTTTTTTTTTTAAACTTTCTTTTCACTTCTGGTTGTTTTCCCATTGAAAGTGTCTGTAAGGGTTGAAAATGAGTTGTCTTAAAGATGTGCCATCATTATGTTCCTTAACCTAATGGCAAGAGAGGCCCTGGTTGACCATGACCATCTCCTCTGCTTATATTCACAAACATAGCATATACTATTAACATTATTAGGACACCTGTATGACGGATATTAATGAAATGCAATGTTTTGAAGTCAGGTTGAGGATGATGAAAACCATCTCTAAATGCATCAGTTGTTGAGATCTTAGAGACCTTTTATTGGCCAATAACTACTGTGTTTTTATTTGTTTCTTTTTATGGGAGCAATCTGAACCACATGAAACCTGGAATGTAGATTATGAAATACAATTGCAGAAGTGTGGTCACTGTACCTTTACACCAGTAACACATTTATTTCACAATGACTACTTTTACAAACACTGACCAGCAGTGGCTGAGGACAAGGCCTGTCTTAACTCTTGAGGATGTACATAGATGGATAAAGTGACATAAGCAGAAGGAGTCATTTTAATGCAATGGTGAACTCTATATTAGCAGTTGCCATACACATAGATGTGAGTTGGATGGATTTTTTGTAATAATTTTTGTTGGGGTCTGCTTCTTTATGAAAGTGTTCAACTTGTGCATACCCTGGATGTTTACTGTGCTTTGACATACAAGCCATTAAAATTACAAATGACATCTGTCATTTTGATGAATCTGACTGTACAGCTGTTTGTCCCTCATAGAACAACCTCTCAAAATTAGATTTTAATTAAGTGGGGTAATTGTCAGGTCGTTAAACAAAACTAAGGGTAGTCCACCTCCTGAATCTCTTATTTAGAAATCATGTTAATAACCATCTTTTGTAGATGCCGTTTTCAGCCAATAAACAAAACATGTAAAACACATGTTGTTTATTGATAATTCACTTTAATTTCTGTATGTACCTCTTTGAAAAAAGTTATTTTGATGTTTATAAGAACACAGCAATACACTGTCACTATCTTACTGTACGAGAGGCGGTACTAACTTTTAAACAAGTCTGGAAGTTTTACTCTGCCATGAAACTATTATCACATTTAAGCTATGAGTTAGGTTATTATTATTATTATTATTATTATTTATTTCTTAGGGATGTTGTTGTTGATGTAACCCCCCCACCCATCGTGCATGTTCATGTTGTCCCAAGGGGCTCCAGAATCAATACGATAAGGCTTTCGACATTCCTGATTTACAAGAGGATTAGGCTAATGTTCTGTGTTTAAAAAAATAAATAAATATCTTTTTCTGATTAACCTTTGGATTATCATTGCTCTGGTGTGTCATTGACGGATAACCACCATGTGTTCTCTCCCTTTCCGTCAGTTGTTCCTTATTGACTTTGGTTTGGCGAAGAAGTACCGAGACAACCGAACACGACAGCACATCCCCTACAGAGAAGACAAGAACCTGACTGGCACAGCACGTTATGCCTCCATCAATGCACACCTGGGCATTGAACAGAGGTCTGTGCACACGTCTAATTGTTTGTCAAAGAAATACATTTTCACTTTTCCCATGTTTTTAAGATGAATGTTTCTTGCTAATTATAATTTTTGATTTTGGCATTTCAAAAGATGAGGACTGGTTTCTCAGTTGAGCAGAGCTACCAAAGGAAGACTTAAGTTGACTTTCACAGGCATCTAATGTTTTAACGCTTTTAAGCTTCTTACTTAATATTGCACTTATCTGACTTTTAAATACATATATATATATATATATATATATATATATATATATATATATATATATATATATATATATATATATATATATACACACACACACACACACACTTACTTTAAAGGCAATTAATGTGGGTGCTCGCTTCCGTAGCCTCACCAGAAGATTTACCGACTTGAGCCTGACGCGAAAGCATGTGTGGTTCTGTAGTTTGTTTTCAGCTGCTGTAAGTCGCCTCACAAAGCTTCACAGGCGCTCAGTCGACAGACAGGCTCAGCGTCCCCGGGTTGAACATTAATTGTGCGTAAAGCCGCCACTGATACCTGTCAGCTGTCCTTCACATCTCCACCTCATTCAACCAGACTTCAGTGCAGACTTTTCCCACTTAGGAAAAAAAAAAACTAAACTGAAAAACATGAAAAGCACTTATTGCTTTTGTATAAAGTGAATCAATTGCTGGTCTTTCACATACATCTTTAAGGTAAATCTTTTTTATTTATTTTTTTAATACATCTTTAAGGTAAATCTTTTTTATTTATTTTTTCTGAACAGGTACTGTTCAGTAGTAAGGGACAAGCCACTCCTTCTTTTTGTCCATGTTCAGTCTGTTGCTTACCTTAAAGATGTTAAAGACCAGCAGTTGATTCACTTCCTCAGTGAGAAAAGTCCAGTCTGTGTTATCTTGAACAAGTGCACTGACGTCTGGTTGAATGAGGTGGCGATGTGAAGGACAGCTGACACGTGTCAGTGGTGGCTTTACGCGTGCGCGATTAATGTTCAATCCAGAGACACGGAAGCTTTGTGGAGCGACTCGCTCCCGCGGAACTCGTTGAAAACAGAAACTATAGAACAATGCGTGCTTTCGCGTCAGACTCAACTTGGCAAATCGTCGGATGAGGCTACGGAAGCGGGAGCAAGCGCCTACATTAATCGCCTTCAAAGTGAAAGCCCAAAAAGAAAATGCAGTTTTATTTATATATATATATATATATATAGATATATATAGATATAGATATATAGATATAGATATATATATATATATATAGATAGATAGATAGATAGATATCTATATATACATAGACATCTATATATAGATATAGATATTTATATACATAGATATAGACATATATAGATATATATGACATTTCTGAATAGATAATATGATGTCGGAGATGCAGTGATGACCTGCTTATTTACACGGCAACTAATTTTGTTGTTTGCAGTCGCCGTGATGACATGGAGTCGCTAGGTTACGTGCTGATGTACTTCAACAGAACCAGTTTGCCTTGGCAAGGATTAAAGGTAAGACAATAACTAACTGTTGCAGTTTTTATTCAACTCTATTCTCAAACGGTTTTCTTTTTGTCTTTTAAAGTTTATTTTAATATATTGACGCTTGGATACACATCTTACAATTTTGTACGTATGTTTTACAGAGTATGTTTTACTGCTCGTGATTCTTTTGAGCACGACATTTTAAAAGCCTTGTACAACTTGTTCCGCTTGACATGCTCAGGTCTGAAACAGTTGGCACTTATACCACAATGTGTGGATACCGAAAATATTGCATTTGCTTTACTAAGCTACTGCAGTTGCAGTGAGCTGTGGTGCTGACATGATTATTATGCTGCAGATATAACTCTGACTGCATTTATTGAGCAAAAGTGAGTGTCTGCCAGAAGTTCTAAAAAGCCATTTGAGTGATAGTATATTGCTAGTAGTGTATTTGTGTGTTTGTCAGGCTGCCACAAAGAAGCAGAAATATGAGAAGATCTCAGAGAAAAAGATGTCCACCCCTGTCGAGGTCCTCTGTAAGGTAAGAGAAGGTTCAGTAGTGTGCATTTCCCCATCTTATGACCCATTCGCACAACTGAATTGTATGAATTTTGTTTCCAGGGTTTTCCAGCAGAGTTCGCTATGTATCTGAACTACTGCCGTGGTTTACGCTTTGAAGAAGCTCCAGACTACATGTACCTGCGCCAACTGTTCCGCATCCTTTTCAGGTTACTGAACATCCACGTATTACACAACCAACTCTTTTTTGCCGGGGCGTGTCTTAATGTCAACGTGGGAAAGAGGCAAACCGCAGCCAATACTTAATTAATAGCACTTCTCAACAAGCATAAAAATGTTGCGAAGAGCTATTAATCTGCTCGGTTTGTAGTCTCTCATCCCCTGCCCAAAGTTATATTTAGGAATACAAATAAAATAGTTTTCAGAATGTATTCTCTTTAAAAAATAATATTCAAAATCAATCGTTTAGTTATGAAAGTGAGTAAAGGACTGAAGCAGTCTTCCTGAGATCCTGGGGATACCATCCCTATAAATTAAGTCGTCTTTTTTGTCACTCAGTTATATACGTTTTGTATAAATACACAGACAAAGCAAAAGTCCAGATGAATTTCTATGTCATCACCAGACAGGATCGTTCCTTCCTGCTATTCTTTGTCTTCCATCCCTCTTCTTTTTCCTGTCTCACCTGGTCTTACAATCTCTTCCTTTGTTCCCCCTGCCATTGTTTTCTTGCTTCGTTCCTTTTTTCTCATGGTGCTGTCTTTATAGCTGATTGTTGATCTTTCTTTGTATTTTAGGACTCTGAACCACCAGTATGACTACACATTTGACTGGACCATGCTGAAACAGAAAGCAGCCCAGCAGGGGGCCACCTCCGGGGGCCCTGGCCAGCAGGCACAAACCCCCACAGGCAAGCAAACTGACAAACCCAAGCCTAACATGAAAGGTTAGTAGCAAACAGCCAAGCGACGTTTTTTTACAGACACCAATTGCTCATATATTCATTTAGGGTTGTATTTAGAACTCTTAGATATTGTTTTATTCCCTTACCCACACCCCGGTGCCCCCATTCTTATTTTTTCCTTCTTTTTTTTTAAGAATATAACACCGATTTGGAAATCTAAGCAAACAAAGCTTATAATTCCTGTTGGAATGATGCAGCCAAACAGCATTACAAGTTTCAGGAGGCACCTTAAAAGAACAGAAAATCCCAAAAAAAAATTATTTGATACAATTGGTCTGTCTTGCAAAAGCAAAGACGTCCTTGGGGAATTTGACTACTAACTTTGCTGCCATGCTATTCTGTTCCTTTGTTGGGGCTGGGCAACAGGCTCTTTCTGTTGCACACGTCTTAATGCTGACCAACTCACTCTGGTTACACACCTGACTCTTCTGCAGTCTGTCTTTATTCACATTCCCACTCAAATCTTTATTATTTCCCCTTCTCACGTAACCATTGTCTTTCTGTGCTATTTGATTGAGACATTGATGATCCACACATGGTGTCCAGTGTTTCCCCTAGGTTTACAGCTTCGGGGAGGGGGAGGGGGGGAGGGGGGGGCGACGACACAGACCGAGGAATTTGTAGAGGAAAGCAGCAGCTTTCCTTTACAAATATCAACTGGGTTGTAGATTTGATACGGCCGCTCTCAGTTTATGCCCCATGTTCATGTGAGTACTGTTTCAAGAGACGGAACAGCAGAAAAAAACCTGACAGACTTCTGGAGATTGACATTTGGCAAAATGCCAAGAATCGGCGAGTCGCGCATGTGCAAGTTTAACCTGTTAACGGCGTAACTAAACGTTTACCCGACAGTACAGGCATTTCTCCATATATTTATTAATGACTTGGTTTTATGTCCTTGTATTTTGTACTTTTCTAATGTGTGAAGCCGGCAGCTCATTGTTGGTACAAGACACAAGCACTTTGGTTCGTTTTACTTTCAGTTCAGAGAACATCGTTCAGAGAGCTGCTCCGGTGCTCCTCGCAGGAGAGCTACTGATGCCATCTTGAACCTGGGAGCGTTTAAAACGCAGATATAACTTGTCTACTTTTCACGCGACATATTTTTCGACGCTCTCTGTCTGCTGCAGTGCGTGTGCTCAGTGCTCACCTGTATGCGCACACGGGCGGAACTCGCGCAACCACGTAGACATAAATGAGAAGCTGTGTGTAGATTCAATCAATAAAATATGGCCGTTTAGTTTGTTCAATAACAGATAAAGGTGTAAATCTGTTCTACAGGAAAGAGAACCGTAAATGACATTTTGTGATCTGGCGCTATGGAGGAAATTACAGGGGGGCGGAGTTTTTTTCAGGGGGGCGCCCTGCCCCCCTATTATAATGGTACGGGAAACACTGGTGTCAGGCGGCTGGAGACAAGGTTTGGATACCACACCCTGAGGACTAAGGGTCCCTCAGGACTGGAATAGAGGCTATATCTGTGATAGGGCTGCAACAACGAATCGATATAATCGATTATTAAAAATCAAAAACGAATTTCATTATTGATTCGTTGTCGCGCGATTATTACACCACTCAAGTCGTTGAGATGTTTGAGTATTAAACAAACATTTGAGTGAAGTGGACCGCAGTAGACGGAAGGTTCTGATGCAGTCCTGTATCCTCTCGTATGTCACTGCATAGTCGCGTTGCGTGTAATAACTTAACAGCTAGGCTAACCATTGTCATTAGCTCGCTAGCTCGTCGTTCATTCTCCGAGTTTGAGCCGCACTGTTGGGTTAGATAACGTCTTCGTTTTAAAGTACCACGGGGCTTCAAGAGAAGCAATGCGTAAATATCTCTGAGGTGCAGAACCCAGACCTGCGTTCAACAGTCCGATATAATGATGCTTCATGCAGAGGAAGTGAAGTGTTGATGGGTTTTGTAGTTCGATATCTAATTAATAACCTTTGTTTAGGTAAAGTGCAGTACGTAAATTATCCGTCGATACATTGAGTGTTTACATAGTTCTGGAATTCTCATCTTTTATTCTCTTAAGTTCTGAGTGTGTGTTTGTGAGTGTGCATCTATGTGAGTGTGTGTGTGTCCGTGCATGTGTGTGAGTGTGTGTGTCTGTGCATTCAATTCAATTCAGTTTATTTTGTATAGCCCAAAATCACAAATACAAGATTTGCCTCGGAGGGCTTTACAATCTGTACACAACATCTGTCACAGGACCTCACATCTGATCAGGAAAAAAAAAAACAAATAAAGATAGTAAAACCCTTTCACAGGGAAAAAGGGGAAGAAACCTGAGGGAGAGCAACAGAGGATCCCTCTCCCAGGACAGAAATATATGTCATGTGACCAGAATGAGCAACGTAACAGTTGCAGCGTATTACATTAATATGACAAAAATATTCATAGGAGCGGTAGGCATGGACCACGATCCAGATGGCCACAGTCCATCGCAGCATGCAGAACCAGCTCCACAGCAATGATCCATAGTGGGGTGGCAGGAGTGTGTGAGTCTGAGTGTGCATGTCTTTGAGTGTAGAGAACAAGTCCTGATGTTCAAACAAATCCTGTTAAGTTTTCTGATTTGTATTTTTGTACTGTGAATTTGCACTGTCAGTTCTGTTTTTGTAATAAAACATTGCAAGTTAATGCTTTAAAATCATTATTTTTATCCGATTAATCAAAATAATCAACCGATTAATCAATTATTAAAATAATCATTAGTTGCAGCGCCAATCTGTGATCTGTGTAGAAGTTTCCAAGGTCCTCCTCCTTAAACATGAAGTCAGGTTTTACTGTGGTGCATTCATTCATATTAGAAACAATAAGATGCAAAACTATGCTTGAAAGAGAAGTTATGTTAACAACTTCACGATCTGGCTTAGAAAAATGCAAGCACAAGTTTTTAAGAAGTTGTGTAACAATAAGTAACTTAAGCAAATGGGTTGGAATGAAACCTATTTTTACAGCCACGTACTCAAATTTTCTAAAAATGCAGTATGGGAGTATTGCAGAGAGGCAGCAATGCAGAGATGACTGCATGGGAAGAGCAATGGCTCTTTCTTAATGTTAAAGTTGTTTTGCAGCATTTATTAGGTATATGCTTCAGACATTTAAAAAAAAGTTTTGTTTGATTTTGTGGTGTTGATTTTCATTTTTACTAAATCTATACATGTTCCAAATCTCTTATTGGTCTCCTTGATGAAATTGAAGCTATTGGTATCACCCTTTTTAAAAGAAAAAAACAATTCGTTGAGACATTCAACTGAAGACAAAACGTATGGTTCGGAAACGTATAGTGCAAATATAACCAAGATGACAAATTATGTTTATTTTACTGTAGCACTATACATTGCTACAACTCCTGGCTTGAGCCAGCACTCGAGCCAGGAGTTGAGTGCTGGCTACTTTTCAAGAATGCCTTAAGTACTTTAAAAAATGGATATAGTATAAAAACAAAATGTATATCCCTCAGCAGTAACAACTCTTAAAATTAGCAGCTTCAGTTAGTTTGCTTAGTTATAGCTCTTCCATATCTTGATATATAGTCACTGTATTGCCCAACTGTATTGAATTTCAGCCTGCATGCATTTTTTTTCGGCCCAACATTGTTAACCACAAAGCGATTAATATTGTGAGCAAAAGCATCAAACTAGTGGACTTCAGTGCCGTCTCTGACGCACACTGTGTATGTGCGTGCGTGCGTGTAAGCTCAGCCCTCAGTGAAACAGATCAGAGTAAAAGGCAACACAAGCACACAGCAGCAAACACGGTAAAGACTGAGCTGAAATAAAACTAAACTCTAGATTAAGTTCTGTCACTGCATTGATGCTGAGTCATTGATGTCTCTATCACCGTGCAACTTATAATTGAGATATTTCCTCAACTCCACCCAGTATGCCAACGTAGTTTTAGCCAAACCGAATGAGATTAGGACAAAGTGGGCATATCTGTGTGTACCCAAAAACACGTTTTCATTCACATATCACACACAATATGGGACTCATTGCCGGGCAATGAGGGCCAACTACAAGCTAGTTTGTACCAATAAATGTATAAAAGTCATCCAGTTCACATGTGAGGTCTTCACCTCTAGCTTTAAGACTGTTTTGTTACCCCATCACCCTGAGACTAGCAATGTTAATGGAATACAGTGGAGACCAAGCACCAACCAACAAGACCAGCTTACACTGCAGCTCACAGGTCAACTCTGGTCACGTGAAGAAGATAATTAAAGACTTTCTTTGGTGTGAATGTTGCAGCAGAGGGGCTACGCTGCACTACTGGAGATGTAATGTCGAACCCAGCCATGTTTTAAAACCGAGCTGGACCAGGAGTTGAGTGCTGGCAGTTTCTTGGCCATTCAAGCTGTAGAGGTTCTATCAACGGCAGTAAGCCACTCTGCACTAATTTGATGTACAATGTATTGTGAAATGTGTCCTGCTGAAAAACCTGATATAATGCTGGTGCTTTCTAATAGTGCTCTTAATCTTTTTTTTATTAAGTCATATATATTTTTTTAATTTTCTCTCCCATTTTATTTCCAGTTGAGCAGTCATCACTGGCAGTGGCAAAGAATAACTGCTTGAAAGATTTCAAGTCTACCTAAACTGCAGTCAACACTGCAACTCCTCACTTTTATAGTTCATAAAACTGATCTTTGACATAAAAACAGAAGTTTAAAAGATACCCACTTTTAACCTATGTTGAAACGGAATGTACCGACTCTGAACCATCCTTAAGGAAGTTAACCGCATACTTCCTGCCTCTTCGGTCCCAGCTACTGCCTCAGGGGCTTCTTTGCTCAAAGTTTTTTTTACCTTGTTTCACCAACAGAAAAAGATGTTAACTTCCACATAATGCTGTTGAAACTATTCTAAACAGCAGTATAACAGTGGTTCAAAAACTAAACCAACGCATTAAAAAGCGGACAAATACCTTTTACCTGTTTGTACTATATAACCATCTCTACTAGACTGCTAGTGTGCTGTTGTCTTGATCTCATGGAGCGTCACGGCAGGAGAAGCCTCTTCTGACAAGAAAACTGTCTTCTGAAAAGGAGCCGAAGGCTCTTAACAAGCTATTCCACCCAACACAAACTTTAGGGTGGGATTTTTAGGGAACCTATGGTAGTGAACTACACAATTAAAAGCATTTTAATCCCCTCTGACCAAATTTTGCAGAACATTTTGCAGTGGCGACTGTGGCTCAGTGAAAGAGCAGGTGGTCTTTCAATCAGGATTGATGGTTCAATTCCCAGCTCCGCTACTTCATTGGGAATGGTCCTTTTAACCCCAAATTGCTCCCGTAAACTGTGCCTGTGGTGTATGAATGTTAGTCCTGATGGGCAAGTGGCACCTTGCATGGTAGCCCCTTTCCAAGTAATTTCAGACCTGTATTGTATTTGACTGAATAAAATGCTTAAAGAGATTTCAGATTTCATTTAATCAACTTCTGATTTTATCATTGTGGCTTCCGGTAGAATATTTAGTTTCTTTCAACATGATCCAACACTGACAAGATGAAGACTGTTTTTCCAGTGAACTTAAATCTGTTTGATGGTCTTGATGTTTCCGCTGTACATTAGACACTGTTTTAGCTCAATTTACATTATTTTTAAACAAATTCTAATTTAAAAAGCAAGTGACCTTTTTTTTGATTGACATGAATGATATATCCCAAAGTAGCATCCTCGGGGCAGGATCGTCCTTTAATCAGAGGATCAGCAGTTCGATCCCCATGTCGATGTGTTGCAAGATACTTGACCCCAAATTGCGCCCGTAGCTTTTCTACAGTGTGTGAATGTGTTATAAGTTGCTTTGGATAAAAGCGTCAGCTAAATGTAATTTAATGACGCCTGTGCTACCTATCTCGTAAGGCTTTCCTGGTTCAAAAATACATTTTAATACCAAAAGCTGAAAAAAATCACAACCCTATTACATGCAGAGAGTGCAGAACCCGTTTCACAAACCACTCAGTGACTTAGAATAAATTGTGTATGTGTGTGACTGATTTCTGGTAATATGGTAATGTAAACATGCCCCAACGCTCTTTTAGGCCACATTCATTCTGTTGTACATAGGTGTTTTATGAAATTGTGTTACAATACATTAACCTCAGCTAAATGTCTCCATGTGTCACCGCTAACATGCAACACACAGTTCTGCCTGTAGGGTTACTGTTGTGTACAGAGATACAAACCAGCACTGAACTACTGTGAACACTGTGTTGATGCCTTTTGTAGGATGGATATTTATTTATTATTCCTCTATCAACATAATTATCTCTGTTTTGGAAACTGAAAACTTATCATTAAGATGGATCTTTCCTTTTCAAACTGGGATACTAAGCCCACTTATAAACTCTACTTTAGTATGGTACCTTTTCTAGGAGACTATTCCTTTTCTTTTCCTTGCTGCTGATCACCTGCTTTCAGGCACCATCCTGGTGAAGCCAATCGGGCTCTGTCACAGTGAGCCACCTGAACACTGCGGTAATGTCACTGCCTGTGTTTCTGTCTATAGGTTTCTGAGAGATCTCTGCCCAGAGCAGAGCTGCAGAAGCGTTGGTGACCAGGACCAACAACTCTCTCTTCCTGGACAAGCGACAAACCGAGTCTGTCTCTCCTTCCATAATAACTATCTATGTAATGGGAATGTATAGATCTCCACACGCCTTTGTCAGCTGTGTTATCTATATATTCATATGTATATATAATAAAACTCTGCACTCCGAAAGAAAAGAATGAAAAAGCAGGTTTTTTTTGGATGTGGAGGCTGTAGCCCCCTGCCCCCACCCGACACACACCCTCCCCCAACCATCCCCGTCTGTTCTTTTTCTGTGTTGACTTTTTGTAAGGTTTCTTTCGGAACTGAAGTTAAGATAGTCAGCTGACCCTCTATTTTTCTCTCCCAGTGGAAACATCTCAAAGCATCTTTCCCCCTCTTCACTCAATTATTTCACTCCCTCCTTTTACCAAGCAAATGTTAAAAACATGTAAAACAGAAAACTCTTATTCCTTTTTGGTTTCTGAAATGATTGAATGATGCAACCCTGGATGTTATTTACAAAACAAATCAAAAATGTTGGATTTTCTTTTTCTTTTTGTTTTCCAATGGTGATTAGGAGTTTGCCTGTTGACAATATAAGCAGCTGATGGCAACAGTCAATGATAGAATGATACTCTGGCTCTCTCCCTCTCTAGAGCTCTGAATTATTATTACATCTGTTGTAAAATGGTCTTCTCCAAAAAAAAACAATAAAAACATTACATAACTCAGACTTCCAAGCACAAGTTATTATCAACCACCTGCACATACCCGTCTGTATAGCACCAGTCGTCACATCATAAAAGGTAGTTGTATGATGCACTGTGTAAACTCCTGTGATCTTCCATTGCTGATGTGTTTATCCTAATAAATCTGCCACCTTTGCTCCCTCCCAATCAGAATTGGGATACAACAAACATACATGCAGTACTGATGATATCCAATCGGATTGCATACACCCAGAAAGCAGACAGGAATATCTTAATATTGAGGTAAAGTACCAAAACAATGGAACCTTACATTGCTGCTGCACAGCACATGGTATCAATTCAGACGTTAAAAAATATCTGTTCAAAACATTCAGTGGTGTATTTACTGTTGTCAAAATGCTCGGGAACTCTGAATGGATTCTGCCAATCACAGTGCAGTTTTTGTCGCGTCCTCTAAATTCAATGATTAAGTATGTTTGTTCATGCGAGGGTCATTGCCACAGGTAACCATGATCAGTGTTGACTGTGTTGACCCATCCATCCATTAACCCACCCAACCTCATCCCTCTGTGGACTTTGTGGCTGTGTACTAACGTCACACGACTTCCCCCTTTTACCCCGATGGATGAGCGTCTTGATTCCTGCTGCCACTCGAGGGTGTTCACACTTCAATGCAAACATGTTGGTTTTGTGAATTTGTTGAAACGACGAGGCTGTCAGCTCAGCCTTTTGTCTCCTCTGTGGAATCCTTAGCAGGTGAAGGACGACGTGTTCTCACTGTGGTGTGTGTTTAAGAAAATGTGCTTTTAATGAAAACTCCTGACTCCAGTCACATTTTGAAAACACCTGTGATGCCATTTGGAGACCTGGTTGAAGGTTCAAAGTACTGAACATTTTGTCCACTTGGCTAGCTAGAGCAGGTTTCTCCTGACCTTTAGACAACAGCTAACCCCAGCTGGCCGCCTGTACATCATGTCTTTACTTGAGTTCATTTCCTTTCACTATGTCATTAAAATGTCAGTGCTATTTACATGACACAGCAAGGCAAAGGTCCAGTACTACTAATGCTAATTATGTCACGGTATCAGTGTTTCTCATTTCAGGTGAAGGAAATACCATATTACAATTGAAACCTGGAACATTTCATCTTGCTGCAGGTGTCACAAACTTAATGAGTCTACCTTCTATTGAGTTGCGAGACTCGCAAGACGTTTCGTGAACAATGTTCAAAATTTAAGCAGCAGAGGCCGAGATAGCCTGACTTTTAAGGTGGAATATGCTTGGAAAGAACAATATTGTATGACTTGTCACCTAACCACATTTGAAGACAAAAGTGCTCAGAAGAGCTGAAGTCAAAGGTGGCATGAGGAGCCATTTGTCAAATAGAGGGGCGAGAAGCAATAATTGTTTGAAAATAGTTCATGCCGGAGCCTCAGGTTATATCTGTCACTCTGACTGATGGAAATGATAAGAATCTGAAGAAACCAGTAGAACCTGTGAAGCCACACCTCCAAAGGGACAACAGAGAAAGCGGTTGATCAGGTACTTGTAATTATAAATGCAAAGCTTTTGAGCCCAGCAGGAGTGGGCTGCACCTCTCTGTAGTGCAACACAGTGTATTTACTGAACCAGGTTAGTTAACTCTTTGGCAGCTTCGCTCATAATTTGGTACAAACTGGGATTGAGTGATTTTACAGATTGATTGACATGTCAGTGAGGGCAAACGACAGATTCAAGTGAAACTGATACCTATTGATAGGAAAAGAAATGTAAGCAACAACTGATCCTTATCTCAGCCCTTAATTAAAGCTGGGCCAAACTAATTGCTCTGCACCAGCTATGGTCTTTTTTTGCTGTGCCTCTTAAATAACAAAGTTCTAGACACACATGGGCACAAGACAGTCAGACACGTTTGTGCTGACTGCAGATTAGAACATAGTAATGCATATTGACTGATAGATGGTGATGAACAGTGCAGAGGAGACCAAGGCTGCAAGCTGATGTAAACAATCAGCTATGCAAACAAAGTTTGTATATGTTCTATGAAGTAGTAAAATATATGTATGATGTTGATCCTTTGCTCTGAGTGAGAAACAGCAGAGGCTTCTGACAAGGTTAACCCTTTTTGGTCCCAGTCGGAATTGGTGTTGGATTGACTCTTGCCCGAGTCAACATTTTAGAGTTAATTAAACTCTAAATAGAGTAGAAAGTGAACACTGGCCTACACTCTAGACTTATTGAAATGCACTCTTATGTGATAATAAATCAACTCTAAAATTACAATTTTACCACAGTGATGATGTTGATGAAATCATCAACATCATCACTGCTATTACTCTCTTGTAGGGAACAGCTTTGATAGCTTCAAATCCTAACACCCATTTACAAAGCGTCACTGAAACACGTTTGGTAAAAATATAGCTCACTGATGTTCATTTTACACTTAATTTGCTCTTTTGTGGTGTCAAATTACATTTAATCATTTCCCCCCATTAATATTGTTTTTTTTAAATTATATTATATTAAGTGAGCTATGTTTTGATCAAAATATCTAGAAAAAAATACGAATCGACTTTCAAACATTTAGGTCTGTAAAAAATAGTAATCTGGAACAAGGAGGTTAACTCTTTTAGCTGACTGCTCTGTTTTTTCTGTTAGTACAGTTAGCTGCCAGCCTCCAGCACAGCCGCCATGTAGAGAGCCGTGTGGAGGCAACCCCTCAATCAAAAAAGGCTGCTGCTAAGGTTTTGGTGGAAACATTCAAACACTGAACTGTCATCAGACTGACTGCACCCCATGTGTGTCTTTTTAGCTGACACAGCAGGCAGCTGGTCTGGACTTTGACCACGGTGTGCAGGAGGCGTTCCTCACAGCAGCAGCCTTCCACTGACCCTGACACACTGTCTGTGTTTGTGAGTGAGGCTGATGAGATACTCAGGAAAATTAAGCACATGTAAGCGCCTGCTCTGTCTCTGCAGTCAGTATACATAAACACATAGAGAGCTTAAACAGCAAGCCATTACTGTATGTGTCTTTAAATCTACTTAAAGGCAACATCATATGTGTATTGGGTGTGCAGCATATTTAGAACATTGTCCAGCTGTCATTGACACAGCGAGGACTGCTGTGTCTGAGATGACACTGCTCCCAAAGTTGACTCAGTGAGCAGAATGTGGGTATTCAGACCCTGAATGAAGGGTAACCCTTTGGATTAGTTCAGAGATTGATATCCTGTCACCCTTTACACTGCAAAATGTCAAATTGTAATATTTTAAGAGGGCTGTATAGAGCAGACGTCTCACACTGAAATAAAAAGCAGGGCAGTGTAGAGCACTGTCTAGTAATTAAGAAGTGACACAATGCAGATACACACATCTTCATATGTTTCAATCAACAATGTGGTAACTATTATATTTATTGGCAAAGTAAATAAACTACATCTGAATCCACAAGACATCAGTGGGCTTTCCATCTTGCTCTATGTTACTTCCTCTTTTTGAAACTTGTGGAATAACAGAGACGATAACGCGACAATCAAAGAAGAAGAGGTGAATATAAAAGTGATTTTTTTCAACTAATGGGTACTAGCATCTCAGAATGCGAAAGGACAGGACAAAGTGGTTGTCCTGAATAATTACAAATCAATACAACAAAGTGAGGAATGACATATTCCTAACTCTGGAAAACTAAGTTTACTTGCTTATCTGAAAATAACTTCTCAAAAAGAGTACAGAGGTGGCATCAACCAATACTCTCAAAACAAAAGTCAATTACGTGTGACAAATGTAACAAACTTATCTTCCTCAACCTCATACACAATTTTTTTTGCCGGCACTGTGTGTTAGTGTGTGTGTCTCTGTGTGAGTGTGTGTGTGTATATGTGTGTGTCCTTAGTAGTGTAGTGACTCAGTGAAAGTTCAGGAGAACCACACCTCGCAAAGTGTGTGTGTGTGTGCGCACGCGCATGTCTGCGTTTGTTGCTTGGCCACTCCTTATGACGAATGTTCACACTGAGTTTCACCAGACTATTGGCGTCAGGTGTGTGTGTGTGTGTGTGTGCGTGTGTACTGTAGGACATGCTTTTACCTGTCGACACCCAATGACACACACATTTTGACCCAGGTCTATGCAGTGACGTGTCTGAGAGCTGCATTTTTGTTGAATGCTACAAAGTGCAACAAGTGTCCATGTACTTGTGTCCATGTGGCTCAATGATAACTCAGTGCTGGTCAGTAGTTTGTAGTAAGACTCTAGTGTACATAATCCCAATCCAAGTCCAGCAGAAATACTGATAAGGCCGTTGTTGTATCGTCTCCTTTCCTCTGCATGGTCCCCTGCGAGTCCTTTTGTCTATTCCGTTTCCACTGCGAGAGTACTGAACTTGTCATGCTCAGCTAATTGTTGAACTCTGTGCAATCCTGTTATTCCAACATCATATAAACTTCATATAACATATATACAATGTAAATTTTAGAAAACGTGTGTGTGTGTGTGTGTGTG
Source organism: Clinocottus analis (assembly GCF_023055335.1). NCBI lineage: Eukaryota > Metazoa > Chordata > Actinopteri > Perciformes > Cottidae > Clinocottus > Clinocottus analis. The sequence continues at coordinate 20,460,547 of NW_027175821.1, forward strand.
TGTGTGTGTGTGTGTGCGTGTGTGCACTCTGCTGCCAATACCATCAGCCTGCCTCATCTTGTTTCTCTCTGTCTTATGCAATGGACTGTCACATTCCTTTGGTGCGTTTCTTCTTTAGTGAACTTGCACTCTGCTCCTCTGGCTGGTCATGTTTTCCTCTTCCTCACACTGATTGTGAAGCTGGCAGTATCGGAGATGTTCCAATTTCTGAAAGTCAACAATCCAACTCTTTGAGTGTGTGAGTGAGTGAGTGAGTGAGTGAGAGAGAGAGAGAGAGAGAGAGAGAGAGAGAGAGAGAGAGAGAGAGAGACCGTGAGTGAGTGAGTGAGAGAGAGAGAGAGAGAGAAAGAGAGAGAGAGAGAGAGAGAGAGAGAGAGAGAGAGAGAGCGTGAGTGAGTGAGTGAGTGAGAGAGAGAGAGAGAGAGAGAGAGAGGGAGATGGAGAGGGAGAGCGAAACGGAGGGAGAGAGAGAGAGAGAAAAAAAGAGTGAGTAAGTGAGTGCGTGAGAGTGAGTGAGTGAGTGAGACTCCATCTTCTCTACTCCACTACAAAAGCAGAAAGGACAGAGCTTAGTGGAGCCAGAATTAGCTGTGTGTGTGTGTGTGTGTGTGTGTGTGTGTGTGTGTGTGTGTGTGTGTGTGTGTGTGTGTGTGCGTGCGTGCGCGCGCGCGCGTGCGTGCGTGTGTGTGTGCGTGTATGCGTGTGTGCGTGTGTGTGTGTGTGTGTGTGTCAGCCATGTTCCTGTTGTCTTATAGACCAGAAAAGGAAGAAACGTGTCTCAGACATCGGACAGCAGCATGGGAGGAGCTGCCGTCATGACACAGTCATTGAGTTGATGACTTTGAACATCCTGTAAACACACATTTTTCATGTCTCAAGTGGAGTTCCCTGAGAAGGAGGAGGAGGCCTGTGTGCTGCTACACGCTACAACAGCACCACCGTGTGGTGCAGTTGTAGCGTGTAGCAGCACACATCACAATCATCATCATAGTCAACGTGATTTTTTTGAGGCAGCCCCCAACTCTCAAAGGTTCTGGTGTGCACATAACAATGCTCCAAAAAGATCCTAACGGTCACATATGGCGAGAGGTGGTATACAGTCTGGATGTGAATGTTTGACTTACTTAGCAATAATCATAGAATAATTGATACCAATAACTATGATGAAAAACACATTTCTTTTACTGAACACATTTGGATTGAGTGTGGTTGACAGTTTAGTGAGTTTAGTCTGAGTGTAGTGGGAGGTATCAGGGTACTGATACCTCCCACTACACTCAGAGTTGATCAGAGAAATGAGAGTTGTTTCTCACAACTCTCATTTGTCAAGTCTGACAAATCTAAAGTGTACAATGTTCATGTGATTTTATGACTTTAAAGATGGCATAGACAAGCTGCTATCTCATCTTACGCAAATCTTGTGTGTGAGAAGTGTACTTTTGGTTAAATGAAAATAAAATGATTTTAATGCTTCATTTTGAGGCTAATGGAGAGCCAAGCTAAGGGGGCTTCCAGCAAACACACCTCACTGGGTCATAAGGAGCTGAACTCAAGATGTACTCAATCCAAACACCTTCAGTTCTGTACGGGTCCTAAACCTGAGACCCTCCTCCGACATATCCAACTCATCCTCGTCATGCTAATGCAAAGCATCACTCCTGCTAATGAGGAATGATTGTCTACTTGCGACAGAAGACACTGAGTGAAGGAGATAAATGGCATAATACAAGACAACGGCCTAATGCACAAAATGGTGTCTTTATCAACCTGATCAGGTCCAGGACAGGAAACAAAGCTCCACCTTATCTTTTCTCCTGGAAACTCTGCTTCATCCACAGCTTCTCTGTTCATGACATCATTTCCTGGTCTCACAGAGATATCGTCTCCATCTGTGTTGAATGTGCCACTGTGCTGTTCTATGTACTTCTCTTGGAGGACAGGTCTGTGATGAAAGCATCTACATATACATGAATCCATCTTATAACGAGTCACATATATTTTGGTGACTCATTTCTCATTTCTTATTCTTAGATAGACTGAGATTCTTTACAGTTATTCATATGCTTCTTTTGTGATTATTTGTATTGATGATGTTGTAATTTTACTTTGTCAAATGTTTTTAGCCGGTTTGATGCTCACTTGTTGTTGGATGCACATTAACTACAGTTGAATAGTTCAGTTATATTACTGTAATTATTTACTGTGTTGTTTTGTTTGTTTGTTTTAGAGTCCAAAAATAAACAATTGAGTTGTTAGCAGTTCAACTTCTCACATGGTTAAATTTTAATTAAGTATAGTGAACCATTATTTTAAAAAAATAGCAAAAACAACATGCAGCTAACAGTAACATGATGCTCTAACATTAAGCATCTCAGATCTCAGTTACAGCATGAGTACTTTTGATGCTTTAAGTACATTTAAGTACAGAAGATAATACTTCTGTACTTCAGTAGGATTTTAAATGCAGGACATTACTGTTATGGATTCTTCTTACATTGTGGTAAGTAAAGGATATGATCATTTTTTCATGACATCATGACATGTCATTTATCCTGCTCTAATCCCAAAATGCAGTATACATATACAACAAATGACAATACATACAAATATGTATTTGTTTTTAATGTTTATTAAAAATAGCAGTAATCAGAGAGGAGCGAGCAATTGGTTAAAGTCAGATTACATGAACAGGAACGTGACATGTGCATCCTGTAAATACAGTCAATATGAACAGTATTACACACGACACACATAATTATGACTTTACATACTGTACATGTAATAGCTGATAAGCCCCGCCCCCAAGAACAGTATTTCCAGGAATCCCCCTTTCTGATAGGTCAAGGGATTCCTGGGAAAACTGGACCCCAGGAGAGAGGAGAGCAATACCTTTCCTCCTTTTTTGCAGAAGTCAAGCTCTTCTTTCCAGACTTCATGTATATTACAAAATCAAAATTTTTTTTTTTTTCTCTCCTTTTTAATGTTTTTGGCACACACGGGTCACACATGATTTATTACATGTGTTTAACTATATATAAATCAAAGATGGGTGTGGTCCGAGTCCTGGCGTTGGAAGTAGAGGGCAGGGTGGGAGAAATGGAATAAAGTCTGCACTAAGCCCACATGAAGAGTGCTGGGCTTCAAAGCAGATCTTAAATAGTTGCCAATCTGTGGAATAACAACTTTAGGGTCTATTATATGATGGGCCAAAATAACAAACAATAAGAAACTTTTTTTTAGGTAATTTTAGGTAATTCAACCTCCCAGTAGCATTATATTCGTTCCTCTTCATGTAAATGAGCTGGAGGCCAAGGCTGGACGAGGGCTGGTGGCGTGTTAAAGGAACTGCTGATGTCTGTCAAGTCTGCAAAGATTCACTTAAAACCCCTGGCCCCGTGTGGTGTCTGGCTGCTGGGATTCCATCACTAGTTAATGCTTAATTTAATATGTGTTTCATATTGGAAATGAATGAGATGTTAAGCATTCATGGGATGTGCCGGTCTGAATCAGCTGAGCCCTGCTCTGGGACCTGCTGCTGAGACCAGGGACCTGCTGTTGGCCTCTGGGACCTGGCTTTGGGTACGTGTGTATTTCTGTCCTCCGTCCCGAGCTACAGTGCTTCATCTCAGACTACCAACTGACCAGAGATGCAGCACTGCACCATGGGCCACAGGGATGACAAACCGCATGCAAATCATACAAACTTAAAGGAATATTCATATTGATCTCAAAACCACAGACACCCAGATGAACCAACATCATCTGATGTAAATCGGAGCGATGCAAGCAAAATTGTCCTTATAAGACATGATTATATGAAAATAAAGTTATGAAGGACACAAGCTTAAATACAGAGGAGAAAACATGAAACAGTGACCATCAGACAATAGAATAAACCTGTCAGACACAACAGTGCCTTCATTTACTGCAGTTTTACAGCAGCAAAGACACAAAGTAACATAACAATAATTTCTTTGACAAAACGGTGTTTCTTCTCACGCGGTCGAAAGACCAGTTAAAGCAGCGTGAGACATTAATAGGGCATGAATAACTGTGTGTGAGAGAGTGTGAGAGAGAAATGGATTGCACAGCACTAACATTTTTGTTGGGGAGGGGTAAACAGGAAATGGTTTTAACCCCCAGTAGACCTACATAATATGAACTTCCTGTCATGGTGCTGCTCCCTTTGGCATTCCACACACACTCCCAAATAAAGCTTTTAAAATGTTGATACTCACCTCTCTACATGTTCATCTCTGACATCTGAAATACAACATACACACTTTGTTGAAAAAGAAACTGCAAAGTGTTTTTACCTTATCAGAAAAAGCACTTTACAATTTGCAGCATGCAAGATGCTGCACAAGGAATTATTGGTTTTAGTTATCCTAAGGAATGAAAAAATGTAATGAATCCAGTTTCACAGCGAATGAGTGTGAAATGAGTAAACCATGAAAACACCAGAGGATGGAAAATGTTTTTGAAGAGCGGTCCAGAGAAGCTGGAGGCTCCAGGTGGAACTGAACCTGACTAACACATTTGATGTTGGTTTTGTCAGCTCAGCTGACAGTTCTGTGTTTTCTCTTTGTTAAATATGTAACTATATTACTCTGAATTATGGCACAAAAGGCTAAAGCTCTTGACTTCAAATTATGAGTGGAGGCAGCAGTGAAAATAGCGTCCTGTCATTTCAGAAGATGAGATGTTGCTCAAAAGATAACAAACCTTTGTGGCAACTTTTCAGAATCCATACCAAGTGTACATATTAATATTCAGTCCTTAAGGGCAATCCTTTTTCTGAAAGCCCAACACGCTTAAGTTCAAGTCAGACAACGCTGTGTTGAGTCCTCAAATGGTTCTCTCTTACCCATAGTGCAGGCTTCTGGATCTCCATCTTTGATCTCCATGTTCTCAACAGCAATCTGGTAGAAGATACGTGTGAATAAAACACATGGTCACATTGGAGAAAGAGAGACATGTATAAGACAGAGGAAGAGAGTGAGACACAGAGGACAGAGGGAGAGAGATATCAGACAGAGGGAGAGAGAGATCTAAGATAGAGGGCGCAAGATACACATATAAGACAGAGGAAGAGAGGGAGACATAGAGGACAGAGGGAGAGAGATATCAGACAGAGGGAGAGAGAGAGAAATAAGATAGAGGGAGCGAGAGACACATATAAGACAGAGAGAGAGAGAGAGAGAGACATAGAGAACAGAGGGAGAGAGATATAAGACAGAGGGAGGGAGAGACACGTATAAGACAAATGGAGAGAGAGCGAAATAGAGGACAGAGGGAGAGAGATATAAGACAGAGGGACAGACAGATACATATAAGACAAAGGGGGAAAGAGAGAGAAGAAAGAGGGGAGAGAGATATTTAAAACAGAGGGAGAGAGAAAGAGACATAAGACAGAGGGAGATAGAGAGATATAAGATAGAGGGAGAAGAGAGAGAGAGAGAGAGAGAGAGAGAGAGAGAGAGAGAGAGAGAGAGAGAGAGAGAGAGAGACAGAGAGAGAGAGAGAGAGAGAGAGAGAGAGAGACATAAGACATGCGACAGAGGGAGAGAGATAGACATTTAAAACAGAGGGAGATAGAGACATAAAAGACAAAGTGAGAGAGAGAGAAGAAAGATGGAGATAGAGGCATATAAATAGAGGGAGAGAGGGAGGCATGAGAGAGAGAGAGAGAGAGAGAGAGAGAGAGAGAGAGAGAGAGAGAGAGAGAGAGAGAGAGAGAGAGAGAGAGAGAGAGAGAGAGACATAAGACAGAGGGAGAGAGAGAACAGAACAGCTGGGTGTTTTCCAAGAGCGCTCTGGAAACTCCCAGTCTGTCCATATAAGGCCCGAGCCAGCCTTTTATTTTAGGGATCATGGAAAATGGGATGGCTGCTTTGGATAAACATTCCCTATTCCAGTCTGTGATCGCTTCCACTGATAGTCAGCCCCCCTTCTTCTACTTCCAGCTGGCTACATTCATTCCCTTTTCTAGTCACATTGGGGAACAGCTCACTTAAAAGGCAGCAGAGGGAGAGGAGGCCTTCATCTCACTCCATCCTTCTGCCTCTGCTCAGGACCCAACAAGTCCATATTAAGAAGAAAGTCTCACTCTCTCACACTCACACACACACACACACACACACGCATGCACACGCAGATGCATGCACACGCACGCACGCACGCAGTAGGTCATGTCTCAAGGTCTGTCCTCAGGAAGTCTGTGTGTGTATGTGTGTGTGTGTGTGTGTGTGTGTGTGTGTGTGTGTGTGTGTGTGTGTGTGTGTGTGTTGTACATGACTCCAAGCTTCAAGCCTGAATCCCATTCCAGAGTGTTAGACCACATGCCACCTTATTTCTTCTTCATCGTCATTATCAGCCTTGATTCGAGTACCCGTTGTTGTGTGTTCAGTATGTGTTCTTGTGTCAGTGTAAACTGGTTCTTATGAGGATTTGTATATAATGAGCTGTGAGTAGAAGTTAAATGCAAAGATGTTTGTTTGCATGTTAGAATTGTATTTGATAATGACCTGTAAAATGACTTATGAAAAGTGTGAATTGTGTGAAGATGTGATTGTGGAGAGGATCAGCTCCTACATTGGGAGAGTGAGTTTTCTCCGGGACCACAGAGGACCTGTATCTCTCAATATATGGAATGCATTGAAATTCCTCTTTGAGAGGGAGCTCTGTTATTTGTTTCTGTTCACTTAATGTGACATGTTCAAGGAAGGAGCTGTGGTGTATTCTTTTATGAAGATAAATTCTGGTGATTTTTGTAAAACACAAGAGAGCTTTGAGCTTGAACATTACAGTATCTCACAAAAATAAATCGCTTCTTGCCCTTATTGCATCATCTTTCACAGCCTGGGGCTTATACCTTCACTTATCCAAAACAATGGGTCTCAACATTACACTGGGTCACAACATCACACCTCATGTGCAAACAATATTCTACCGAAGGCTGACATGGAGTTCTCCAGCCGGATCAAATCTGTTCAGATTTCTCTTTGTGTACGATGCGTAATTTGTTATTTTGTGTTAATGTGTCACTATCTTACTGTATTGTTAGTAGTATAAAAAGAGTCTGGGACAGACAACAATGTACAACTGCATTGCTCTGGGCTGTAAGATGTGTAATGTAGTTCAGTAGAACAACATAATCAACAATAGTTTGTCATGCATAAAGTACCACAAATGAAATTCCCTTATTCTCCGTTGCATATTATTCTTGTCTTGTCCCAATCAAAACTAAATGTCAAGTAAGTATAGTTATTACTGTAAGGGTGAGCTGAAATATAATATTTGGTTAAATACTACAGTCCCACTACAAAACTGTTTCAAGAAGCACAGGAAGGAAATTATGCATCAGCACAGCTTCTGTATAATAAATGACTGATATAAAGTAACTTTATAATAAAAAAACTAAAAACCCACATGTTTCAACATGTCATAGCAATAAAACTGATTTGAATCAATTGAATGATGTGATGGAGAAACGTGTTACAGTGCAGACGGTCACGGTCTGACTGCAGGCTACCAGCCATTAGTGGGAATGTGTGTGTGTGTGTGTGTGTGTGTGTGTGTGTGTGTGTACGTGTGTACGTGTGTGCATGTGTGTGTGAGTGTGTGTCTATGTGTATGTGTGTGTTTATACAGGCTGTGATAACAGTCAAAGCCAATCTCTCCAGCCAAACATTGCCTAATATGGTCTTCTTTCTCTTTCCCCCTCAGCTCTGTGTAAATCACACACAGGAAGCCATTTCTCCATTTACTGTCCGTCTGACACACACACACACACACACACACACACACACACACACACACACACACACACACACACACACACACGTGTTACAGTTTTAATAACGTATCATTGTAAATACCAATACAACACAAACATTTAACAAATTTACTTGGATACATTCATTAAAAAACATGGTTTCTTAAAATGACTATGTTTTTATGTTATTTAAGTCACAACCATTCATCATTAATATAATGTCAAAATATGTCAGCGTTGATTTTTGGTTTTGCACGGGACACAAACAGCAGTGTGCCGTTTGTGTCCCGTGAAAGTCCTGTAATGGTTTGAATTGAGGAAGATATTTAGAGAAGACCACGCTGAAGAGAGTTTAGGCTGAACACTGCAGGATCAGACACTATGAATAGGTTTTAATGTCTTCAAATTTGGCCTGTGAAATATTGTATGGGGTCAGCTGAAGAGTGAGCAGTATCAATTACAGAATCAGTGAACAATGTATAGACAGTGAGATTAGAGTCATTCAAATGAAGAAGAATTTCAATTCAATTCATTTTGTATAACCCAAAATCACAACTTTTCCTCAGCGGGCTTTACAATCTGTACACAGAAAAACAAAGTTAGTCTCCTGAACGTTGTGTAGATTGACTCATTTAATAAAATAAAAGATGAGGTTTCCTCTCCATCTCTTTTTCTACATCCTCTCCTTCCCTACACTTCTCTCACCTTCCATATGCCTCGCCTCCTTTAATCCCTCCTGCTCCCCCTCTCCCATGTGAAACCCTGGGAATCAGGGTCTCTTGGGCCCAGAGGGGCTCTGGTGTGTGTGTGTGTGTGTGTGTGTGTGTGTGTGTGTGTGTGTGTGTGTGTGTGTGTGTGTGTGTAAGGGGTTATGTGAAAGTCCTCCTAACCCTGTGCCCCCAAGACTTTTGACTGCTCTGTAAATAAATACAGCATTTCCTCCTCTCCTCCCTCCATAAACTTTCTCATGTCCGTTTGGGTCCCCAGCAGGACATGGGACTTTACAGCACGTATATTATTATCCGGGTCTGGGATTGGGAACACCTATATGACACTTTGGACATTACCATAACCTTCTGAACCCTGTCAGACTTCGTAGCCGCACATGGGTCTGCCTCATTGTACCATGAGCTACTAACAGACACACAGCTGTATCAGCGTGTGTGTGGTGTGTGTGTGCGTGCGTGTGTGTGTGGTACTCCTACCTGGTGTGTTTCCTCCACACCTCCTGATGTCCTTCTCCTTCATCTGAACACAGCGTCCTGAAGAACAGACATGAATTATGTGTACATATGTGCGTATATGACGAGCAGTAGTTGTATCTTTCCTTATACCTACTGCCTAATGTCCATGTGGACATGGTGTGAACTTGGTACCAGTCATTGATGCTGGTCTACTGTGGGACATGAGGCGCTGTGTGAGATCAGCCATACTAGAGGGGGGCTGGGCTTTTCCCATTTAAGGTCAACACTGCACCCACACCTTTTTCTTTACAAAGTCCCCCTCCCTTCTCATGAGCTGAATTTAGAGAATCTACATCAGTGGACAACCTTTTCAACCTGTGACACCTTAAAAGAAAGTCATGACTACTGTTTTCTGTGACCCCTTGTCTCAGCTTGCATGATCAGTTCAATTAGAGGGATTTTTGCACTTTAGAGAATAATTTCTGTCTTGAAAATATTGACACAAAAAATTAAAAGCTTATAACCAATCATGAAACAAAAGTATGTTTTGATCAGCAGACATTCATTCTATTTTACTTCCCCATCATGTATCCTCTGGACTCATTACATTTATCTTACAACCCTTTAATGAGTCCCAACCATACTCAAAATAACCTCTCACTTTGAGAGGTCGTGTCTGTGTGTTTTCCATGACTTTAACTTTACATGACGACTGGTCATTTATAAAAGTACAGCATGGGGTTTTAAACTTTTTAATACATTTTTATGACCCTCTCTGTCTCTTATTTTTCATTTCTAACGTGATTAATCTCAAGGCCCCAACACACTGTGACAACAGCAAGTGTACATATTTGCTGCTCAACACTGTGTGGGTGAGTTTAGTAAAAACCTGGGTAAAAACCTGCAGTCAGTCAGAACCAGCGCTTCTTGCCATAATTTAACGTTGTGTCACGCACCAGAGTCGCAGCAGAGGTCACATTATGACCAAACCTCTAATCCAGCCATCGGTGAACGTGTCTCATAAGGAGCTCTGGGGCTGCCACCAAAATATTTTCACTCATGTTTCACTCATGATTATAACTTTCTTGGCACGGGCCAAAATAACACAGTGTGGGGCTCCTTAGTGGACATTCACTGTCTTTTAACGTCATATAGATGTTTCTAATACATTTGCAAAAAGCATGCTTTGACAACATCCAAGCATGATGCATGATGACATAATGTTCACATATACTAGAAAAACACATTTAAAAATGAAATAAAACATGTTTGATTATTTACATACATAAATAGTAGAGCAGAGTATAACGATCAGAAACACTGGATTGTGATCATACCTTATTCTGAGGTGGGGGCTGTCATCAGCAGCAGCTGGCAGGCTGCTGGCCGGATGAGGTTTCTTGAGGTTTGTCATCTCCACTGGCGGGTTCAACTTAAAAGGCTGTGCAATAGTGAAGAGTCGAAGGGTCGAACTCTAACAGGTTTGTTCACCTTGTAAAGTACTTCTACAGTACTTTCACAGTTCAATTCACACTGAATTATGATTGCTCATCAGTGTGGGACTCCCTCTGCTCTCTGTGTGAGTCTCTCTTATGAAGCAAATGGACTGCCAAGCCATGCATTCCACTGTTACCTTGTATGGTCACTGAGGGGTGGGACTTAAACCAGGGAATGCCCCCTCTGAACATGACTGATTGGCTGATGTCGGACGAACCAAGAAGTCTCAACTTGTGACCTGTAGTCTGTCTGGGAAAGATGGGGGACAGGAGAGACTGGGGGAAGAACAGAGGAAAGAAGGGAATGAGAAAAGAGAGTGAGTGAAAGAGGGAAACAAGGGGGGAGGCTCAGGGGGTAGAAGAGAAGTAGAAGGAGACAGAAGCTGAGAAAAAAAGGAGATGTGGAAAGGGAGGGTATAGAAAAAAAGGAGAGAAGGAATGAAAAGGAAAGATGTGGGGAAAGGAGTAGCAGGGAAGAAATGGTGAACAGAGAAATGGAAAAGAGGAGTGTTGGGGAGTATATTTTCCTCAGTCAAAAAAACCCTCTGAAAATTTAAATTTTTCTTCTAAATTTGGGCTTTTTCTGCATCAGGCAGCTAACTGGACAGCACACTGGAATATCACATGGAACCTATTACATGGCTAAAAGACAGACACGCAGATAAAAAGACAGACAGACAGAGAGAGGGACAAAGAGAGACAAAGACAGACACAAAGACAGATAGACAGACAAACAATGTATGTGCATCTTTTATTTGGGTATGATAACACTGCTGAGAGTTGTGCAGTGGTTAGTGCTGTTAGTTCTGGGTTGGAACTTGCTGTGTAGAGTTTACATGTTCTCCCTCTGCCTTCTCATAGCATAGATTGTCCACTTGTTATACAATCTATGCTTTGGACTGTGCAACAAAGCTTCGTCCCACAGTCCAAAGCATAGATTGTCATCTGCAGCAGCTGACAGGCCGCTGGCCGGATGAGGTTTTCGGCCAGCGGTCTTAACAATCTCCAAAGAAGAGCACTTGGTTCTGAAGTTTGACACTTCACAGTGTTCAAACGATGGAAATGTACTGTATTTGAGATTCCTCTTCATTGACTCTATTGATATGTCATCTAGTGATAAGCACTGCCTCTGGTGGTCAATAAAGCCTAGTTTATGGTTCTGCATCAAGTCGACGCCGTACCTACGCCGTCGACGTGACGCCGTCGACAAGCATTCGAAGTTCTGCGTCGCTCTGCAATTCACTGCCACGCAGCCAGCAGGGTGTGACTGTGTGGTTTCAGGGGTTATAGCTGAATCCTTGGCTTTTTTTCTGGTCACAGTAAACAATGGCGACCGATTTGGAGCAGCTGTATTAAGAGTTGGAGCTCATCAATATTGAAGAGCAAATGCTTGAAGCAAATGTTGAAGCACAGGCGACAGATAAGACGTTTGTGGAGGTTGTCTGTACGACCTCTGAAAAAGCAACTGCCGGAAATTCCGTTCTGAGCGGACCAATCACAGCGCTTGCGGTCCCCGTCAACGCAACGCGTAGTTAGGATTTTTTGCAGGTGCACGTCAGGCTACAGCGCAGGGGTCTGCGTCGGTGGCGTAGATATGGCGTCGACTTGACGTAGAACCATAAACTAGGCTTTGCCTCCGTTTGTGGCTCTAAATGTTTTGACATGTATTAAATGATTCATGGTTCAATAGATGACCGCCAGAGTTCTTGGTCACTTGGAATCTCGTGAACTCATCAGAAGATTCCATAAACTGATTTCAGAGATAACACCTCATCCAAGGTCACAAGTGACTTTTTAAATATAAAAACTTGATTTGCTTGTGAGTGATAAAGAATATTTACAGTATTAAGCAAAGAGTTGACTGATGACCTTTAAAGCACTTCATGGTTCAGCTCACAGTTAAATTGCTGATTTGCTGCCACAGGGCTGAGGATGAAAATAATGTAAAACCTCAGGAACATACCGTGTGTCTCTTTGCACACTATGGAGAGCATTGTTTCTGATCCAGAGACCAGCAGTTTTGGCTGCCAGTGTTTTTAAATTGATTTGTTGAAATATTTGGATATTTTGTACTCATCAGTGTTATCGATTTTATGATTTAAATCTGATCTGTTAAATGTGTCACAACTAGATGAATGTGTGAGAGGAGGGGGCAGGTATGAGCTCTTCTCTCTGTCTGTTTGGTCTCTTGTGTCTTAATAAGGTAATGTTTGGAGATGGTTCACTGTTTACAGCAGCTGACAAGACTGGGCTATTAGTGATGGCAACCAAGCATGGACACACGCGCGCACGCACACGCACACATGCGCGCACGTACACACACGCACGCACACACACACGCACACACACACACACACACACATACGCACGCACGCACGCACTCACTCACTCACTCACTCACTCACGCACGCGTACATTACCCTTTACTAGATGTACAACGAGTCCACATCAGAAGTAAATGTTATATAAGTCTCCCAGAGTGTGTTTGCAGTCCTTTCCCTCATATGGAGAGCAGTCCTGCCCACTAAACTGTGCAAACATCTACTGATCTGCTACATGCTAAGTATAAGATTGACACTTGTGAAATGTATGAGTGATGGGAAAACAACAACACATGCTGAAGTATTTTTGTGAAAAAGTGTAACTTTTGGTCCTTGAACTGGGGCTTTCAGACTGCGCTTCCTTCTCCGGCTCTGTGCTGCACACACATTACATTTCATTTCGCTGACACTTTTATCCAAAGCGATAACTCAGTAGTTAGTGTGGTTCTCAGATCTGCAAGTCCTTGCAAAAATGGTGGAATGTGGATGCCCTACACATACTCACTGCCAACTCGTCACTTCCCGCCGCTTGGTCCGTGGCCCCACACTTCAAACTATGACGCTCTAGAAACCCCTCTCACTTGGACATGTTAGGGACAGCATGTTATTCAAAAATAAACTTCTGCGTTTACAGGAAATATACAGTTCCTGCGTGTCAAATGCATGCAGTGTCTTTTCAAAATAAATTCTCAAGTAGAATTATCTAGTTTTTGGGTTCAGGCAACAAAAGTATTTGGTTTGACTTGCCTTACAAAAGGCCAAGTATCAACCTTACAAGTACCACATTGAATTTGGCCAGTTGACCACATGGTAAACAATGACAAAACTGAGGCAAAGAGGATCATAGAGAGACTGACCTCTAAATTGAAGGCACTCAGTCTCAGGCAACTCGGAGTTATCATTTAACTTTCAACACCCACATCCCTAATGTGAAAATATTGAGTCTAATCCTTTCCAGAGCAATTTTGAGAAACTTGTGCCCATTTTTTTTTACTATGGTAATGCTCTCCTGATTACCTGATGAATCAGGGATGGGCAAACTTTTTGGCTCAGGGGCCACAATGAGTTTTAAAATTTGCTTCTCAACGCTGATTGGCTTACGCAACACGTCAAACGCACTATTCGCACCGCCCGGCCGAAAATTTGCTTTTCGCAACCATTGGTGTCTGTGCATTGACTTTGGATGTAATCTACTTGCGTGTCAAATTCACAACGCTTTTGGTGTGAACGTAGCATTAGTATGCTTGGTGGAAAAGTGGCGGCTGATATTGTATTCTTTGAACCGCAACGGTTTCTTGGCAAACATACAGCCTTTGATTGTCTTCAGTGAAAAAATATTTAGCAATCCACTCCTCATGAAACACTCTGCGACTTTTGTTTTCTTTGGTCCACTCATTGTTACAGAAGGGCTTTATGCAGGAAGTTCTCCTGCAGCAGAAGACGTTATAGTGGTGTGTGTTTTCTGACCTGCCTGTCGTGTGCTGCAGGAAAGCGCACACACACAAACGCTTAAAAGAGCACTGAGCAATAGATAAGCATTAAAAAACATTGATGCTAGTCTGTTGCTGTCACCGTGCTTCGGGAACGCAGAAGCGCTACATTGGTCTTTACTATAACTTATAATTATAATTATTTTAATTGTTATAATATAATTTATTGTTATAATAATTATAATACCGGGGTAAACACCCTCCTCCGCTACCGGTGAGCATCCAGGGTCTGGACATCGAGATTATAAAGTCCTACAAGTAATTGGGTGTTCACTTGAACAACAAACTGGACTGGACTAAGCACACGCTCTTCATAAAAAAGGACAGAGCAGACTCTTCCTGCTGAGGAGACTGAGGTCTTTTGGGGTGCAGGGAGCACTCTTGAAGACCTTCTGTGACTCTGTGGTGGCAACAGCCATCTTTTACAGACTTGTCTTCTGGAGCAGCAGCATCTCGGCAGCTGACAGGAGGAGACTGAACAAGCTGGTGAGGAAGGCCAGCAGCGTGCTGGGGCGTCCTCTGGAGACTGTGGAGGTGGTGGGGGACAGGAGCTATCATCCATGATGAACCACGCCTCCCACCCCACGCAGGACACTCTAGCCGCGCTGCGCTGCTCCTTCAGCCACCGGCTGATTCATCCCCGGTGTCTTCAGGAGACATACTGCAAGTCCTTTCTCCCCGCTGCTGTCAGGCTGTACGAGCTGAGCCCCCAGTAGGCCACAAAACCACTCTGAGCAGGCCGAACATTTTGTGAGCACAATGATCACTTTAATTCATGCACTTGTTAAATATTCACTTTAGTATATTTCAGTACTTTGTACAATTTATTTTTATCTATCTGTAAATACAATGTTTTATTCCATATGTATATTTTATTCCATCTGTATATTTTTACTCCATCTGTAAATTTAATATTCTTCTTTTTTACTGCTAATTTTTTTCTTCTTAAATCTTTAATGTTTAGTACCGTTCTATTGTTTATTTATATTACTTGTTTCTTTTATCTTATTACTTATTACTTGTTAGCAGTGCTACTATAATCCTGTAATCTCCCCACTGAGGGACGAATAAAGGATTATCTTATTTTATGTTATACTTGGCAGGCCGGATTAAAAACGACCAACAAACTTGCCCACCCCTGTGATAAACTGTGATTGGTCTCTACGGCCCTAAGGGGAGTACACAGTGTGCATATCTTAAAATGGAAAGTACCTTTTAAGTTTTTTATATTACATTATAACACATTTGAAAGATGAGATGAGAAACAATGTGAGGACCTAACAACCTGTTTAGTATCACAGAAAGTCACTGGAACGGCAGGAGGCTGTGGGCAGTTTCACTCTGTTTACATTGACTGACAGCAGCAGAGGGTCGGATTCACAGAAACGTGTGTGTGTGTGTGAGAGAGAGAGAGAGAGAGAGAGAGAGAGAGAGAGAGAGAGAGAGAGAGAGAGAGAGAGAGAGAGAGAGAGAGAGAGAGAGAGACTCCATTTACTCTACTCTACTTCAACTTGTCAAAGCAGGAAGGACAGAGCTTAGTGGAGCCAGAATTAGCAGTGTGCATACAGGTAGATCTACAGCTGCTTGTATCTGCTTTCTGTCAGCTCTACTCTGCTCTGGAACCTTTAGTATGAACAGACAGGCTCAAAGTGAGTACAAAGATGGGAGTTTCAGCAGTTTGACATTCAAACACTCAATAAGATTTCAATTAGGGAAGGCAACATAAGTAAACAAGGATGCAGATGTTTTATTTGATATTA
Organism: Clinocottus analis; assembly: GCF_023055335.1. NCBI lineage: Eukaryota > Metazoa > Chordata > Actinopteri > Perciformes > Cottidae > Clinocottus > Clinocottus analis. Next base: position 20,476,575 of record NW_027175821.1, read on the forward strand.
AGATGCTGGTGTTAATCTTATCAATTATACCCATTTAAAAGAAAATAACCCTCAGCCAGTCACAGAACCCTTATAGGTGCAGTGATCGATCAGTGCTTGACAAGAGAGGGCGCTGATCAAATGAAAATAATAATTGTCCTTCGCCTTGAACTACATTTGGGGATATGATGGACACAGTGTGGAGGATCTCAGCTCAGTTTACATTGAACCATTACTATTAGAGCCTTTATAAGGGAGTTGTTGAGGACTTTTGCTCTCTTCTGTTATCAAGGAATAACCCAGCAGGTATTAAAGCTGGATCGGTCTCAAGTCAGCCAACGTGGTTGTGTTGGTCACTCTAGGCACACCCAAAATTATGTGTTATTAAGTGTTCAATGGGATGAGGGTAGGACTGCTGCAGGCCATTCTATTCTCTCTACTCCCATATTCCGTCTCTGATGAACCAGCTCTGTAGGGGCGAGAGGATCTTGGAGGATGGAGTTCATTCCCAGACTGTGGAGCAAAGGGATTGCTGCTAGTTGTAGAATCTCATCTTGCTATCCCTGCATTGAGATTGCCTCCAATGAAGCACCTTTTAGGGTACCGGAAGCTCAAAACAAAAGCCAATAGCACTAACAGAATAAGTTGTTCGGCATTGAGGATTTGGCACATTTTTCATGGACGCAACCCACATACTCAGCTGTGCTGCTCCATCAATGCATCCACCAATTCATGTTCCTCAGGAATGGGGCCCCATTTGAAAGGGAAATAAACAGGCTTTCCAACAGTATAACATTTATTGCCAGGAAGCATAGAGGAATAATCAAACACAAATTTCCAAACTTTTTGTTCGATGTTATAACAAGGACATTTTAGATATCCTTTAGAAAGTCCAGTCTCCAAGTGAAAAAACAATAAAAGGCTTTTAATGCATGCTTCTGGGGCATTGGGAGCACCACAATTGAAAATGCAAATCCTCCTTGGAATTATTTAGCTTAAACTGACTGGAAGTAAAGACATCAATGTGATGATTTTCATTTGTTACTAATTAGTTCAAAATTAAGGGAAAAGTACATTATATAACACTGGTACTTTTTATGAATAATTTACTTGACTTAACAGATAGTGGTTAGTGTTTTCTGTGGCTACATACCCTCGTCCTTGTTCACCAAATGATGGAAGAATAACCTCTCGGTTTGCTGTCTAATCTAATGATCAAATAATCATTAGATTAGCCAGGGTTAATGGTAAAGAATCAGAAATGAACATGCAACAAAAACAACCAGAGTTCTTTTGGGTTATTTTATTTTTCAATGTGAAATAGTTTTCTTTCATTATAAACATATAAACACCATGGAAGCATATCTTCATCCATGACATCTGTACAGTCTATACACAAACAGAAGTCTGAACTTGCATCATATTCAGTCCATTCAACCTGCAAAAAGAATTTTCAGTTCCTTTGATAGGGAACATTCACAGTCGGTTCATGATGAAGTTGCTCATCTTTCTGAACCCAACCCCTTTAACATATTTGGGGAATACCTGATACAACCTGAACCTGGGCAGTCAGTCCTGTCCACTGCCCTACAGTCCTACAGAACAGAGCTGTCCATAAACATGACCAATTCAATCATTTAGAAGGAAGCTAGAGGAAAAGAAAATCCTTACGAATCAAAATTCTGAAAATGAAACAAAAACAGGTTGATGGTTCAGTTCATATTACAACTTCTTTTAGACCAGAGAGATTAAGGACTGACCCAAAAATAACTTTAGAACTAGGAGTATTGTCATCTGACAGAAAACAATGGTTTTAATCTAGCAGTCTGATTCCACAGACTTGATAAGCAAAAACTCAGAAGCAGTAAACAAGAATTCATAAACTACATTTCTTTTCTTCTCAGTTTCCAACTTCGGGTATTGCACAAGAGATTGTTGGGTGAATATTTGTTTTCCCTTCATTAGCAGTATTGTTCCAATTTCACCACTAAGACAACTTTGCCAGATAGACAACAGCTATGTATTGTGATACATACTGTATGAGTACATGTATGACATCACCTCTTTTACAATCCTTGTCGGGAGATAGGAATAAGAAAAATGAGAATGAACCCACAACTCTGAGATCAAATTATGAAGTCCAAGGTCTGAATATGAACAAAGTCCGAATTATGCCTTCATCCTCACAATTACCTCCTAACAGAATTCAGACGCATTTCAAAATCGCACGCACGCACGCACGCACACGCACACGCACACACACACACACACACACACACACACACACACACACACACACTTTGTTCGGTCATTGGGAAAGGTCAGAACTGACAAACTGCAACAAAGCCAAACTTGCAGCTGTTCTGTCAATGCTGCATAGTCTGCCGTAACTACTGCATTGTGATATTTGCATGGAATTGTTTTGATTCGTCAGAATGGATGAGTGGCTACACAAACTAGTTCATGAAACCAGCAGTTTCCCTGGCAGCGGGGCATTCAGTCTTTGTCCAACAGGCCTGTCATGCAAAGACAACTGATACTTAGTACGAGAATCAACCGCAGCAAGTGCTCAATTTTTTCAGCTCCACATAGACTGAACATCTCGTGCTTGTGGTAAAATGCAAAGCCATGACGGACACTGTACACCATCTAGAGCCACCAAATATTCTGCATGTTAAAAGGGAAAAAAAAAACAAACTTAAAATTGAATTAAAAAGCATATCTTCTTTGACATTTCTGTCTAAGGCCATTTCTGTCTGTGATTGGTCACATGTGGTGCCGAGGTAGGCAGACTTTGGCGGTGGACGGGTGAAAGATCAGACAAACAGCATAACCCTTCCTTGCATGATAGACAAGCAGCTGTGCAGATGCCTGGGGTTATGCTGGCCTAACAAGACTATGTTAGAGATATATTACTTGAGAATATATGGTTCTAGGGCTGTCATACAGGCTTTAAGATTTTGCTAAAAATCTAAATGTAGTCATCATCCACAGGTTCTCCTGGTGTATCACAGTGATGGAGGAAGAGCACCACCACCCTCTGAAACACTCCTCTTTTGCTTTGTCGGCGCTCTGAGATCTCCTCTCCGATGGTCTCCATGCAGATGTCCGCTGACAGCTGGCCTTTACGCCTGGGTGCGTAGATGGTGGCTTTCACACAACAGAGAGAAAACAGTTCAAGTTCTTATATAACAAGGTTCTGTCTGTGGACGTTTAGAGAGTGTTCTCTTTAAAGACCATTCAAAGTATTGACTGCACTCACTACTTTCGTCATCCTCAAAGTCATAGCGGGCGTAGCTGTTGGGATCCGCTGCTCTCAGAGTCCTCAGCCAGGGGAAGTCTGTTATCATGCTGTAGGGAGCACCATCCACCAGTCCTGAACAATTACATCATAGAAGACGTTACCTTGAGGTGGAAGGATTGAGGACTGAAGACCACATCCATTCAACTCTTCTTGTTTGGACAGAAGCCGTATTGTCTACTTCCCCTTTAACAGGATGCAACCAGAAGATTTTAGTGTCTGAACTCCAGCACACTAAGCACATATTGGGTGAACACAGGAGGACTTTAGTGTTGGGCGACTGGACAAATTAATCCGCTAGTGTCGATGGACTGAGTACATCTGCAATGGTTTTAAGGCCATTTTTTGCTTTTCATTCTATTTTGCTAATTTAACGATCTGCCTCTGAAGAACGAGAGCTGCTCAGGGAGGCAGTGAAGAAAACAGCATGTGGAGCCAGCATATTATTTCAACCAAAACAGTTGCTGATTGTTGGAAAGACCAGCAATGATGGTTTGGGGTGATTATGGTTTCCTTTTTTATTCCCCCCCTAAAGATGCTTAACAGGAATTGAAGCTGACTTTATTAGAAACTTGGCAGAGGCTCAACCAGGAACCTGATGAGGCTTCAGCAAGTCAACGGCTGCAAATAAATTCCAACCTAAACTGATTAGAATACTATTGTATACAGCACAAAAGACGATTTTTAAATTCTGGATTTTGAAAGATACCTTCTCGGGACGATTGGTATGAGGGGATTTTGGAAGTTCTTCCTCTGGAAAGTTGACCCACACCCTCCATGACAATACCAATGGATTTGTCAAGATATGGGAACCGGTCTTAGACATGGTGGACAACCCCAAACTACAAATATTGGTACTGATGCCGACTTGACCTGATGATATAACCAATCTGTACATATGTCAGACTGGTGATTGTTGGCAAGACCAGCAATGATGGTTTTGGTGATTATAGTTTCCATTGCCCCCCAACCCTCCCACTAAGAAGCCTTATCAGGAAGTGAAGCTAACTGTATTATAAACTTGGCAGAGCCTCAACCAGGAAACTGATGAGGCTTCAGCAAGTCATAGGCTGCAAACAATTTACAACCAGATAATACATATTGTCACATCTTTCAGAGAAAGACAAACTGAGAACACTCCAACACCAGTAGGTTACATCCGTCCTGCGCCAAGTCAACAGCAGGAAAGCGACAGAACCGGATGGGGTCCCTGGAAGAATCATTAAGGCCTGTGCAGACGAGCTAAGAAATGGGTTGGGTACTGAGAACCGGTGCTAATGTGGCACCGGTTCCAAGACGTCCGGTACCTACCCGACCGAAACAACGCGGATTTCGGTGCTTCCTTTTGGTGCCTGAGCCGATTTAAATACTTTTTCTTTTACACTACTCTGTAAAGTTGCACGGTATACCAATACTAAAAAGCGTGGTACCCGTGCGTTAAACGATAGGTTTTAGCATATTTTTTAGTATCGATACTTTATTAAAATAGCGCGGATAAGAGTGCAGTCACTGCTCCGCTTCCTCTCATGTTGCTCCATGCAGCGGGGGTCAAGAGGGCGGGGCCTCCGAGTCCACATCTCATCAGACCTCACCTGGTCCAAAAACATCTCCCATCAGACAGGAAAGGCCCAGCAAAGGCTCTACTTCCTCAGGAAGCTGAAGCAGGCTCACCTTCCTCAACACCTGCTGATAACTTGCTGATAAACTTCTACCGGCGGGCAACCATTGAGAGCCTCCTGACCTACTGCTGCACTGTGTGGTTTGCTAGCTGCAGAGTGGAGGACAGGAGGGACCTGCGGCGGGTGGTGAAGATGCTTGTCGGCTCTGTAAAAAAAGCAAGCCAGAGACCCCACCCACCCTGGGCATGCACTATTTGCTCCCGTTCGGTCTGGAAGGAGATACAGGACAATTGGAACGTGCACAAACAGATTGCGAGGCAGTTTTTATCTTCAGGCTGTCAAAAGTATAGAAACCCCCCAAAAAGGCTGAGGAAAGTGACTGCTGGGCAACATAAATGAGGCATGCACTTTGAGATGATCCATCTATTTTAATGTCTATTTGTGTTATTTTAATGTCTACTTGTGATGTTTCTATTGCCACGGGAGCTGCTAAAACAGTTTTTCGTTGTCCTTGTGACAATGACAATAAAGTATTCAACTCAACTCATTCTAACATCTGATACAAATCACTGATTTCAACACTGTATGAAAGCACTAAAATAAGAATCATAGTTATAAGAATCATAGTAAATGTGTTACTAACAACAAAGCAGAAAACAATTTGCTTGATTCTTACATACATGTCTCACTTACATGCATGTCTACCTTCATGAACGCCTAGAAACCTTTGAGGTTTAATGAAGATGCAACAGTGTTACCCTCGAGTGTATAGATGTCCCGGCCCCAGGGGTACGTGGGATACTTCTTCACATCCTCTTCTGTCCTAGTAGCCTCTGGAAAGAACTCGTACTTGATCAACTCTCTGAGACACAAATACATACAGAGCATTTTGCATTTCATTAGATTGGTTGTTATACTATAGTGCAGATTTTTTAAGATGATCTTTAGGGAAGATGGTTGTTGGATCAACTGAGTGTCCCTTTCTCCTGGATGGTTGGTCATGCTGATTAATTTAACCCCGTTCACTCTCTCATTACGGTTAACATGCAGGAAAAAATTTGTTCTGAAAGGGATTGATTTCTGACTGAATGCCGGTTATTAGAGACATTACTCACTGGCTGATGTTGGCTATTGTGTCCATCCAGCTACGAATGCGAACCTTGTTGCGTATATTTGGAGGGTTGCTGAACTCGTGCACTATAGCGATGTGATAGGGATAGGGGCCCTGGAAGAGCTGACGCTCCAATGCTACCGAGTCAATCTGAAGGGAGAGAAATAAAGAGACGTTGAAGTAGAACAAAGTCAACAATATGGGATGCATTTGTCCATCTTTCCTATTTATACAAGATGTGTTGTATTAATTTCCTGCATAAATTTGATTTCACAACTAAAGCAGCAAAAAACATACAACTGGTTGAAAACTTAAAATCGGCTAAATTGTCGCCGATTTCTTTCGGGTTTGAATATATCAGTGTACCAACCGTTTATTTTTTTCCTGTTACGCAAATACAAAGCTTTTTGAATTAAAGTTGAATCTATTTAAATGCAGAAACTGTGTTTTTTGTATCTACTGTCACAGTATGTGAGGGCCGTAACGGGATACATATATTGTGGTCCAAGTGTTCTCATGCCCGTTGAACAGTACATACTGACATGTCCTGTAGTACATTGTAGATTAGGATTATGGATGCATTAACTGGATGGCACTCAGTCACTTGAATAAAAAGCCAAAGATTCCTGGCTTCAGGTCGGCTTCTGCCTATTCCAGTTTCCTCCGTTGTGCCTGTAGACTTTACATTGGGATGACGTCACATACTTTAAAATTACTTTACTAACTGAAAACCTTTATGGTTTCCAAATTCATAATAGAAGTAATAAGTGTCCTGAGCGATCGCGAGCGACCCCCTAGTCTAGCGGCCATTGTCAGCGAGACTGAGCGGCTGCATCGTATATTATAGTTGATTATTGATGTATGTTGCAGTCTCTTTGAATACATCAATGGTTAGGATTCCGTTTCTAAGGAAATGGAGACGTCAGAGATTACCAACCTGGTGCATAGGGCGCATGTAGATGATGCGGTTCCTCTCAGGAGGCATTCTGAGTATCTGATCCAGGACCTGTTCCATGTCCAGCTTCTTACACTGAGCGTAATCAAACCTGTTCACTATTGGTGCGCTTTCTACCCGCAGCTGTTTCAACACTCGACATCTGGTGGCTAGAGAGAAGGACACAACGAGACACTGTGACTGAAGGCTTTTTGACTCTACAACATAACTGTTGGGAGTTCTGTTATTATAACTCAGTCATGAGCACACACTCTCCGTTTAGCTAATTTTTGTCAACCCAGGGACTATAAATATGTCTGTTAATATGAGCCGTCGTTTACTCAAAAGCTTTGAGATTCTAATGGCATCTTTAGCGTCCAAGGACATGCAGCTCAGGTTAATTGGACTCTAAATTGCCCGTAGGTGGAAATGTGAGTGTGAACTGTTGTCTGTCTATATATGTGCCCTGAGATAACTGGACACCTGTCCCGGGTGAAGCCTGCTGTTGCTCAATGTCAGCTGATTGGCTCCAGCCCCTCGCGACCGTAAATAGGGTAATGGTTTACAATATAATGTAAAACATTTCTTGTTTTTTCCCTGAACACAGCCAAATTCTGTCGCAAGTAGTAGGCAGTCAGGAAAATAGAAAACCACTTAGAAACATTAGATTGAAAAGTTGTCCAGTGCAACTTTAAATGTAGATGTATAGAAAAATATGATTTTTGTCCTCTCAGCCCGAATGTGTACATTTAGTGTTCTGTGAACAAAAAAAACAGTTGGTTTACATGTTTTTAGGACTTATGACCCTTCAGGTCAACTGGATCTTTTCATGTGGTTGGCTAGACTCTCTTCGAGTAGCTACTTTGCTAATTCAACACACACACACACACACACACACACACACACACACACACACACACACACACACACACACACACACACACACACACACACACACACGTTACCATGAATGAACATCATCTTGGGGCAGTCTTTGAGGACGAGGTCAGTGATCCCACAGTTGGTCAGAGTGATGCCCACCAGGTTCTTACTCTTCAGAGACAAAATCTGCATGCGCAAAAGCAATTCAGTATATCAAATTATACTAATAAAGGATACACAGTACACTCCCGTAACTTCTCCTCACATGCATCCTGGCTCATTGAAGCTAACATGACTCTGCTGAACTAAAGGCATTTAAAAGCAGAATTCCTTCTGACCTCAAATATCTCCCGCAGCCTTGCCTGCCACACTTCGGCTCCCCCCAGGGGATGAAAACTAATTTTGTGCATCAGTTACAAGTTTATGAGGACTGTATTACATACTAGGTACAGTTTATGTAAATAAATGCATAAATGAGTCACCCATTTGGTCTTCCAACAACACATTTGTAACTCTGATAAACAATGACTAAAACACTATAATGTTTTAGTGGAAAAAAATGTCTGCGTCTGTGTGCGTGCGTGTGTGTCTGTTTGTACGTACCTGTACATGGTCATCCTCAGTGACCGGGTCTGACGTGCTGGTTGATTTGTCAGCCATTCGTTTCCTCCTCACTGTTACTCGAGGCCGAGCTCTGGAAAGATCTTAACATAGGTGGCAAAATATCACCTTCAACAATAGAAAAGTAAGCAGCTTTGGAAATGTGTAAAGTCACAATCATTTTGGAGAGAAGTGATGGACAAAGTGGTTTCTTTGATCAGATATGGAGCTTTCACCTTCGTAAATTGTTTTGGCAGTATATAGCACAAAAGACTATTCTTACATTCTGGATTTCTAAAGATACTTTTTAGTGACGGTATAAGGGGATTTTGGAAGTTCTTTCACTGAAAAAGTTGACCCACACCCTCCATGACAATGTCAAGGGATTTGTCGAGATATGCAAACCGGTCTTGGACATGATGGACAACCCTGGACTGGACTTTGCTCTGCCAGATTAAAAATACTAGTACTGATGCAAACTTGACCTGATGATATAACCAATATCTACTTATGTCAGACTGGTGATGTGCAAATGTGTTATTATTAGACCCAATATTCTTTCTTGTAATAATAACCTATATTATTAGTATATAAAATATATACCTGGCAACTATATTACCCACAATGCAACTCAACTGCGGACAGTTCAGTTGTGTATGAGTTATGCTATTACTGTCACGAAGGCTAATGTAGCCTAAAGTCGCCAGCCTCAAGCAGATATGAGGATGTTTTTTTAAACTAAGTCTTCAGACCTACTTCCCCAAAGTAACACTAAATTAGGACTTTAAAGCATACGACTCACGTTTAATTTGCGCACATGATGGACAAAGGTTTTTTGTTTTTTTTTTAGAAATATTTAAATAATTTAGCTATGCAACTATGCTGATATACATAGTGGTAGTTGTTGAATATTCTAGTGAATATGAGAGGTCACTGGTCTTAGTATTGGTTTCTTTTTTTGTGGTCTGTTCCCCATTCATTTAGAAAAATGTTATGCTTGGCGTCCTCTTTAAAGAGCGAATTAGATCAATATGTGTCAGTTATACGTTTCGTCTCTTAATCTTTAGAGGCGGCAATTACATGACTGACTGTACAACTACCACTTCCCTGAACTTGATGTGTTCTAACACGAAACCACAGACCTGAAATTTTGCACAAGATCAAAAGTTTTACTCTCCTGAAGTGCTGGTTAGTGGACACATACTACATGTGTTCTGTGCCTGGTCTTACCCGTCTCAGATATCAGGGACACAGAGGACATGCGAGTGCAGGATCGGGTCAAAGGTCGTCTAGGAACAAAGCCCTCGTCTCTTGCCTGATCCTGCTGTGAACGTGAAAGGGTAGCAGAGTACGATCCAGCAGTGGTAGGCAATCTCTCACCCTGTCCAATCAGCTGCTCTGTTCTCCTGGAAGCATTGTTTACAGCAGCACCTCTGGGCTCCAGACTGTCCGCACAGGCAGGACTAGAGCTCTGCCTCACCCCAGTCTCCTTTGTGCAACTGTCCCCAGTCTGTGCACCAGAGGAGCCGTCTGTGCAGTCATTAGTCCTGCCAGTTCCGGTTGCTCTGTCCGTGGTTGTTGTTGCTCGGTGGATGGTCCCCACCACCAGCCTCCCACATCCACCAACCTGCCTGGATGTGGCTGTTCCAGGTCCAACCCTGCCCACTGATCCAGTCACTGGCCTCACCCCGGTCCTTGCTGATGCCCCAGCACTCCCAGTGCCCCGTACTGGCCCACTGTCATCCCCAGGTCTTGCAGCAGTCTCCACAGCCTCTTTGGCAATTCCTTTTACGCTAGTCTTCCTGCTGTTTTCAACAGCAGCCTTCATGTCGGCCTTAATCTGCTCACTGGTCACCTGACAGCTCTTCTCACAGCTGCTTTCTAACACCCGAGTCTTTGTCTGATCTACCGAGACTGCCACTGATACAGCCACATTGTTGCCCCGCCTCAGAGGAGTCTTTCCTTTACCTGGAAACACAAATATTTATGTTATACTGGTGGGGTGAACCAAGTGCTTGTGCTTTTCAAAGTCTTTATGCGTGTGTGTGTCAGCACAATTATTGTTTAATTTGAACAAGAAAGGTGGGTTGCTTTAGACCCACATAAGCCTTCATACTGTAGCTATTGTATTTCTGAGACCCCCCCCACACCACCACCCTTCCCAATGTAGTGACTGACTGCTGGGCGTGTTCCGTGTTGTGCAGACACCTTCTGTACAGGAAGCTGGGTGCTGCAGACAGGAAGCTGGCTGCTGCAAACATGCAGTTGGTATTAGCCTTGAAACAAGGCCTTCCTCTTCTTCACTGTCAGAGTCTGAAATGACCAGCGGGGGCTTTGGAACACTGGCACCAGCTGGTCTACACTGCTGGACTAAACCACTGGGTCCTGGAGGGGGAGGGAGATGTATCAGCAGACATAAAAAAATAAAATAAATAAGGAGAGCTTATGAAATGGGAAGTATGGAAGATCAGCCCCTAACCTGCTTGCTCCTCATCAGGAGCTTGTGGTGCTCCAACTGGACGACTGGGCCCTGGAGCCACGTTAGCCCCATCAACTCTCACCTCCCCTTCTGCTTCAGCTTCTTTCAGCTCAATCGGAGGCCCAGCCTCCATGTGATCCGCCTCAAACATCACCGCCTCATCTTCCTCTTCCATCCCATTTACCGCCACTGGAGCTGTGAAAACAAACTTCAACTTTATTTTGAGCAAAACATAAAGCCTCTGCATTTAACCCATCCTAAGCATTGGGGGGAAAGGGCTGATGCGACGGGCCTGGGGAGCAACTTAGGGTTCAGGTTTCTTTATATGCAGACTTCTGTCTGCATGTAAAGAATCAAACCAATGGAATCAAATGGAAATCAAATGGAACCAATGGAATCAAACCAAAATATTTCTGGTGATGCTATTTAACATGAAATTGCCACTTCACATTTAGCTCAGTTTTACTTGTACAGAGCACAACTAATGCCAATACAGGTGTACTTCTTTTGGAAATTGACATATTTGCCCTTGCTATGTTTCCATGGAAACATAGCATGGAAAATGTGAAAAATGAAGGGTCGAAATACTTTAGAAGCCAATATCCATGATGTTGATGAGCTGCTGTGTTGTGATTGCTGCTGCCCCGCTGACTGCAAGTGTGACTTGCCATTGTTCTGCTGCCGTCTTTGGTTGTTGTTGATGTTGTTGACGACAGGTGGAGGAGCAGGAGGCAAGTTGGCGTCATTGTTGTGGTGGTGGTGGTGGTTGTTGTTGTCATTGTCATTGTTGGAGTTCTGGTTACTGACCAGTGCTGAGGACACGCCAATACCAGTTCCTGCACTCAGGCCCACCCTGGCACAGCCCTGTCACACACACACGATATGCAGAATATGCATCAGCACATATTCTAACTTTATTAACTTGACTAGGCATCACCCACATATTAACAATTCACTTCCTCTACTGTTAAGTAAAACACTCAGTGTTTCTGCTTTTAACGACATTAACTCAGTTATTGTGACTCAGTAAAAAATAGTTCTGGTGAAGTGGGCACACTACTAATTACAACTCATCAGGCATCATGCATATTAGTCACAATGAATGTATTTTGATGTTTGGGCAGTGGTAGGCCTGCACTGTACATGGTAAATGGACTGCACTTGTATAGCACACTTAAACTATGAAAATGTTGACAATAACATAGACTAGTATTAGTTGTTTTTTTATGTCTGAGTTTAAAAATATAGTGACAGATTTTACTACATTTAACAGACCTCTCTTCATGGGAATGGCTCTGAAACCAATAAGGAACGAAAGAGCCTCAAGATTAGAAGGTTGATTTTGAATTAGCCGTGAAAAAATAATATTAAACATTTTCATTCTGGCGCTGATGATAGAAGTAGCTATGGAGTGAGACATCTCACTTCCTTCTCAGCTCTATTGAAAGGTGCACATGTGCAGTACTGATCAGGCACTGAACAGGTGGTGGGTAAAGACAAAGTTTATGAGATGAAGGGTGATTAAGCTTTTCAATTATCCTAGAAACCTGGATTCTGGAGTTTAGTTGGAATTGAGTTAGACATGTGAGCGAAACTCCACATTCCAGCATATGTGAGATCAATACATGTGATAGTTCACGTTGCTGCGAGTGTCTGTATACCTTAGGTGGTTCTCTAAACATCTGGTCCAGACAGATAAACTCCAGACTGGGCAGTAACTCTATGAACTGGGAGAAGGATTCCAGTTTGATAGCATGACAGCGGACCAGAGTGAGATCAACGAGGCGACTCCATCTGGACTGATCTGAGGACAGAAACAATGGGCAGAACATGACTACTTGCTTATCATGCACCCTTATTATTATTATTATTATTATTATTATTATTAGATAGAAAAAAGTGACATATGGACATTTATATTTAGGTCATGTGTGACCGAAGGTAGCCAAGTGGTGGTGAGTATGTTTTACCTGTGATCCAGTGGTGAGGGTTGTGCAGGTGAGGACAGTTGTAGATGAGCAGGTATTTAATATTAGTGAACACCTCGTTCACCACCTTTATGCCGATATCTGTGATGATGCCAGGGTTCTCAATGACATCAGCCAGACCATACTTCACCAGCTCTGAATGACTCAGCTTACCTGAAGTTATCAAACACAAACATTGTTTCGAACACACCTGTAAACTTAATTTAACTTATTCAATTCAAGTTGACACACTGTGGGAGAACCCGATGAGACTGTGAAATCGATACCACACACACACACTGTAAAAAATTGGATCAAGTACAGGAAACATGCCACGTGTTCTCGGAACCTGGTGGATAGAAGGAACTAACATTGCAGAAGGAATTCATCCACGTATCCCAAATGAAGTGTCTCAAACTGAGGAAACTCGAGTTCAGCCATTTTGAGAGCTGAGAAGACTCCATCTTTTGTCAGTGACGGCTGGATGCGCAGCTCGTGAAGCCTGTTTAACACACAGACATCATGGAGGTAAGTATTTCTGTTGGTCCTACTGACCACTTAAATCAAGTATGCAACTGAGGACATCTTCCTCAGTTTTTTATCATGAATGTTGTTAGTTTAAAAGAATACATGTTTTCAGATTTGATATTTCTTCATTAGTCCCGCAGTGTATAGAGAGAGCAAAATAACACTGTGATAATTATTCTGACAAACTGCACATAGATATTGTTGACACAATACTCCCTGCCTGTAAGCTCACAAACATCATTCAAAGTATCATTCTTACTTACTACATGTTTACTCTTTACCCTGTTCAGTGACTGAACAGTGTCTCCAAAATTTGCCTACAAGATGTATCCCTTTGCATTTTGCTTTAAACATGGACCTGCGTTTTCCCCTCAGTTACTTTCAGGAATTGATGAATGGCTGTGCACCTGCGAGCAGCAGTGATGATGAGGTAGCCCAAGTCCACTTCCAGAGCGTTCTTACAGGCTCCAAACACAATGGTGTGGAGGTTCCGAAATCCTCCTGGAAGTAGAACAAACAAAGACTTAATCAAAAGATGTTGGCTTTTTAGCTAAAAATAGGAAATCAGAATTGGTATCTAGAGATGAGGAGACAAGAAGATTAAGAGCAGTTACAGCAGTATTTGAGGAAAATCACAGACAACATGAGTGGACGACGATGCAAGAACCTGCCTGCAGTGCAAAAGAAATACACTGCTCAAAAATATTAAACTCAAAGTACAGTTTGAAAACACATCAGATCTTAATATGTAAACCCATCATGTTGGACATCTATACTGATATGAATAGTTAATGTCTTAGGAACAAAAGAATGCCACATCTTTTGGTGGAAATAAAAGTTTCAGCCTACAGAGGGCTTACTTTTATAGACACCTGAAAGAAATTATGTGACATGCTAGTCCATTTTGCTAAAATTCAATTTCTGCAACACAAAATGCTTCTCAATGTCTTGTGTGGCCGCCACGTGCTTGCATGCATGCTTGACAACGTCGCGGCATACTCCTAATGAGACAACTGATGTCGTCTTGTGGGACGTCCTCCCAGCTCTGAGGGCATCTGTCGGCTCCTGTAAAGTCTGAGCAGCAACCTGCTGGCGTCTGATGGACCAAAACGTAATGTCCCAGAGGTGTTCTCTCGGGTTTAGGTTGGGTGATCGTGAGGGCCATTCAATTGTATCAATTCCTTCATCCTTCAGGAACTGCCTGCATACTCTCTACTTTCAGAATGACCTCCAGCTGGCCACTAGTGTGATTGTCTCTGCCAAAATAATCAAAAACAGGCTTCATTAAGAGTGGCCTGTAGTGGGCCCTGTGCACAGTGCCGAGCACCGTGGAGCTTGATTGCCATTTGTTATGAAACACCAGAATGCCATGTCCGCCACTGGCACCCTGTGCTTTTACAGATTAGAGCAGGTTCACTTGTGATGGACGTGAAAGCGTCTGGAGACGCCAAGGAGAACGCTATGCTGCCTGCAACATCGTTCAGCATGACCGGTTTGGTGGTGGATTTGTGATGGTCTGAGGCGGCATATCCATGGAGGAACGCACAGACCTCTACAAGCTAGAGAACGGCAGTCTGACTGCCATTAGGTACATGGATGGAATCCTGGAACCCATTGTTAGACCCTACGTTGGTACAGTAGGTCATGGGTTCCTCCTGATGCACGACAATGCCCGGCCTCATGTGCCAAGAGTATGGAGGCAGTACCTGAAAGATGAAGGAATTGATGTATTTGAATGGCCCTCACGATCACCTGACCGAAAATGTTTTGGTCCATCAGACGGCAGCAGGTTGCTTCTCAGACTTTACAGGACCTCATTGATGCCCTGAGAACAATCTGGGAGGACATCCCACAAGAAACCACCTGTCGTCTCATTACGACCATGCCGCGAAGTTGTCAAGCATGCGTGCAAGCATGGTGGGCCACACAAGATATTGAGAAGAATTTTTAATTGTAGAAATTGAATTTGGGCAAAATGGACTAGCCTGCCACATTTTTTCACTCTGTCTATAAAAATAAGCCCTCTGTCAGCTGAAACTTTTATGTCCACCAAAATATGTGGCATCCTTTCATTCCTAAGACATTAAATTATCTGAGAGGAGAGGTTGTCGCCGGTGCAGCTGTGCTGCAATGTCATGTCTGCACTGTGCAGGGTCAGTTTTGCGGTTTTGTTGGATAGATTTGGACATACATTGATGTTGACGCGACAGGGTTGGGGGGTTGGGCTCTCTCCTTGCTGTGCTGGCCCTCGCCGGGCGTATTTCCTCCGCTGCGGTGCACCGCGACCGGCTATAGGTCGGCTTGGAAAGGCTCGGGCCGAAGGTCGGTCTGAAACCCACGGCCCGCCACAGGTATAGATATCCAATGTTTTTTTCACATTGAGATTTTATGTGTTTTTAAAATGTTCCTTTAATTTTTTTGAGCAGTGTATAAAGAATCTACAAACGACATAAAGGACTGCAAAGCAATAACAACCAGCAATCAAAAAGGAAATGTAGTATAGACACACAGGGTTCTGATCTGTCTTAACCAATGACAATAGTCTGACTGAAAAGACAAGCATGACAAACAAATTGAAATGATTGTCATTCTGAATAATGGAGCAAAACCAAAGCATGGTGAGTCAAGACAAAGGAATGAAAATTTAACAAAAAATGTCATACATATTCCACATCACATAAATAAGACACAATGTCTTAAGTCGGACCTAAACTATTTGAATACTGTGCGACAAAGATGAAAGCAATGTAGTAGTTAACATGCAGTGTGTTACATTCTTTCAATTAAACTTCCATGGGAAGTAGGGATTCACAAAACTCACGACTGAATCAGTTACGGGAAGGATCAGCTGAAATACATATTTATTTTTATTTTTTTGATAACAATTGCCGTTTGCTGATGAGCCATATCGGCTGATGCTGATAATTGTTGTCGTTTTGTAATGTAAAACTTATTATCACACTATGATGGTTAAACTTTGTGATTAATTTGCGATTCACATGCGTAGAAACCTAAGGGGGGTCCGTACGGATAACAGATGTACTACGGTCTGTTACATTACTAATGGGAACAGGACCAATGCATTTTTCTCTTGGAAAAGCAACACATAGGGCGGATTTTAAATACATGATTTCCTCACCTGACCGCCAACTGTCCTCGACTACGTGTTGGATCAGCCCTCCCAGGAAAGGAACTCTCACCAACTCCAGCTGTTCGAGGTTCCGGGCGGATGCTAACCCAGTAACCAGAGGAACATATTTGAGGGAGTTGGTTGGTCCTGCACAGTTCCGCATGACAAAGGTTCTTAGGCTCACACACAGAAAGTCCTTAAATGGCTGTGGTTTGGTGAGACGGACCCACTTCAGATAAAGATGGCGAAGCATGGACACACACGGGATCTCTGGGACATTCACACCTGTAAAAACAAAAACGATGTGAAGTATACTAGTACATCTCAAACTAAACTTGACACAGCACGGCCCTCAGACAGGACCACTTCACCCATGCACCAACAGGATGAAGCTGCTTTACATCCAGTAGTGAGGATTTGTTTTCTGTTGTGGGCCTACTCACCCACTAGATGTAGCGTCTGGATTTTTGCAGTTATGGGGATGGTCAGTTTGTTCTCAGCAGGAATGGGAAAAGCTCCGTTACGGTTACGGAACTTTCCCAGAATATGAACCTGGGGCATGTAGTTCCATATGGCTTCCACCAGCTCCAAGTGGGATGTCTCCACCCCCTGAAATAAGGTCAAATTAGGTTATTTAACCAAAAGGTCCACTTGCAAGTTTTTTTTCCCCCCTTAAATCCTATCTTGCAGTTTTCCTAAGTAGAGTGTGTTTGGTTTAGAAAACAGTAGAAAACGAGGCATCCATCTCGACATACAAAACAACAAATTGTTTCTGTATACTGGACTTGACGGCTTTCGTCACCCGTGGTTTGTTATTAGGATACATTTTAACTCGCTTACAAGAAATGAGCATGTTACATAAGCAAGTTCCTCCAAATCATCACCACAAGACTGGTGAAACATGTCCCAGTTAGTGCAGTCAAAACATTCCTGCATACAGATCACCAATTCTTCTGTCCAGTCTTTTATGTCTTTTATCTGTGCTTTCTCTCTCTTTATCAGTGGCGGTCCGTGGTGTTGGCCATTAGGCCAGCTGTGATCACAGCAACAACAAAAAAAGAGTCACAGACAGACACTCGTACGGTTCGGTTTGCTACACCACGAGCATACGGGGCGAGGATACCGACAGCTCAACATGACCAAAAAAAAGAAGCAGACACTGCGCGTTACTGCCCCTAACTTTTATTGCGCAACGGGGTTTCAGAGCCCTCTGATTCGGGCGTGCGGACTCCTAGGTCCGTGATTTAAGACTGGTGGGGTGGGTTGCCGAGCTCACCTCAGACCCCTGAAGCCCTTTAAGGGCGAATTATACTCTTGCAACTACAACTGCGGCTGGCCACGCAGTCGGATCGACGGACCCGTTTTGGTTTATAGTTCCCGTGCGTTTTCCATACTCCAGAACAGTAGGTGGCACAAAGGCCGGAGAGTCGACCTGCACACCGACGTCCACTGATCTCCCTCCAGGAATTCACCGCTATCTGCGTGTCTTTACGCTCCGTCAGACGGGTTATATAAATGCTCATATTTGCTGACTTCTTCAGCCAAACGTTTTTCAACAGGATTGTGTTTCTGCTATGGCTTTTAAAAATAGCAGTATTATGCTATGAAACCGGAAATGCGAGACTCAGAAAGGATGTGGTTAGTTGACCAATCACTGTCTTGCTGGCTGCGAACAGCTCGCGTAGCTTTGACGGATAGTCAGAAATTTTGTGTGACGCACGTAAAATGGCTGATTTGACTAAGCAAACGGGTCCATGCGTGTCTTGCGTGCTTGCGTCTCTGCGTAAAACCCGAGTATAAATCAGCCTTAAATCAGCCTTTACGTGGGCCGATCCCCGTCCTGGCAACACAACGTCCTTGTGTTCTTCGTTCTGAATGTGTGTTTTATGTGTTTTTACATGAAATTAAACGTTTGAGTGTCGTTTATGACTGAGTGTTCCTCATGCTGCTAGTATAATATACAATGGATCTTCTATATCTTGCCACTTTGTGGATCTTGTTACAGCTACGGCTTACCTGCGATGTCAACGGGGCTGTCCACTGGGAAAGGACACAGTACACCAGAGATGTGCTGCTGCAACTGAACTTTGTGAGCTCAGCTTGTGTGACAGATGTCACATTACAGCTACCAGACATTATTCCAAGAGATTCTCATGAAACCTGCGGTGCAATGAGGGACATGAAGAGGAAGCTGGGTAAAAGAGGAAGCATCAAACTACGCCTAAGGAAACAACAGCTCACCCAGATTCCTCTGCCCTCTGTGATCATGGGGAACGTCCAGTTCCTGAGGAATAAAGTGGACGAACTCCAGGGAAATGTTTAGTTTCAGAAGAACTTCAGAGACTGCTGCTTTATGGCCTTCACTGAGACATGGCTCACTGAGACATGGCTTACTGAGCGCGACCAGTACGCCGACCTGTTCATCAACGGTTTTGGAGCTCCACCTCGTTTGGATCATAAGGCTGAAGATAACAAGAACAACTCTAGGTCACGGACAGACCACGGTCCAGATCTGGACCCAGATGCCATTGTATCCGGACCCTGGACCAATGACCGATTGATAGTTGAGAATTATTAAAAGTTGACACAGCGCTAATATTTTAACTGGCGCAGGTTTTCAGCAGACAAGAAAACACACTGACCAATCACATGCATGTAAATCACATCACATGCATATAAATCACATCATGTGACGCTACTCGGCCAATCAAATATGCATATTCGTGTCAGCATCGTGGCTTAAGTGAGAGACGGGAAAGACGGACGAGAGGCGGAACACTCGGGTAAAGTCCGCAAGTAAGAGAAGTTACTTCACATGGCGGTCCCCAAAATTGAAACATGGACAGGAAGACCAGAGTCTTCTAATGTTTGTTTATTCAATCAGCACCCTAAAAAAAGACTTCTGGGAAGGCTAGCCCGAGATTGGCCCCAGACTGCGCGTGCATCCAGGTCTCTCGCTCTTCTCAGGGGAGAAGAGGCGTGCCAGTACTGCTCTTTACAGAAAACCAGAGAAATACCAGGTAAAACACCTGGTCCCAGATCAGCCAAAATGTTAGCTTGCTGATGGATTATGACTTGCTTGTGTTCTGATGACGCCTTTCACACAGAGGATTACGGAAATTTGGTGAGTGAAATGCTGGCTTTGTAACTTATTTTTTACACGTGCAGTCGTATTTGAAATCATACACAGCGCTACTGCTGCTGCTGCTTATTTGGACAACATGCATTGTTGACGGGTTTAGGCAAGTCGGTCAGTCAGGATCGCGAGCGCTGCGTAACGGTACAATTGCTCCACGGAGTGGCCGCGCCCTTTTCTCTTGTCAAAGTAGTCAAAATAGCTTTGCAGGTCGGTCCACACATCTCGTGTGACCTCCTCCATGCCCGTAATAGCGCGATCATGCTGTGTTTGACCTGAGGCTCCCCGAGGAGTCCAGACATTGGTGATACTGGCGGCGGGGAGAGGGCCCTTCCATGTATTTTAGCCAGGCTATTCTTACATCGAGGAAGACCGGTGAAATGTGATTGGATAAAAAATGCTGTTAAACAGGTCTCAAGAAGCCATGCAAGAAGCCTGAAGGAGCAGAGGAACAGATGACCGCACAGTGCAATGAGAAAGTAAGCTATTAGGGACAAATTATTCTATTACATGTCGTGTATTCGTGAAAAACCATTACCTGATATTTATATATGAGGGGCTCACACTTTAAAACACGTCGTGACCAACTCCTGGACCCCTTTTCCGCCTACAAAGCTAACAGGACTGTATATGACACTGTCAACATGGCCCTCCACTACATCCTGAGCATGTGGAATCCCCAGGAACCTACACCAGGATCCTGTTTGTGGACACACTCATCCTGTCCCTGCTGCATGACAAGCTCTCCCAGCTGCACATGCCCAACTTCACCTGTAAGTGGATCTCAGACTTCCTCCCCATGTGAGGCTGGCGAAACACGTCTCAGCCTCTCGGACATCAGCACCGGTTCCACCCAAGACTGTGTTCTCTCCTCTCTGCTCCCTGTACACCAACAGCTGCACCTCCAGTCACCAATTTGTCAAGCTCATGAGGTCCGCGGATGACACCACCCTAATTGGACTCACCTCTGGTGGGGATGAGTCTGCCTAGAGGTGGGAGACTGACCACCTGGTGACCTGGTGCAGCCAAAACAACCTGGAGCTCAACGCTCTGTAGACAGTGGAGATGGTTGTGGACTTCAGGAAGTACGAAGCCCAACCTGCCCCTCTCATCCATCGTGACTCCCCTGTCGACGCTGTGGAGTCCTTCCGCTTCTTGGGCTTCATCCTAAACCAGGACCTCAAGTGGGAGCTAAACATCAGCTCCAGCACAAAAAAGTCTCAGCAGAGGATGGACTACTGAGGCAACTGAAGAAATGGAATCTGCCAATGACAATGATGGTGCACTTCTACACAGCCATCATTAAGTCCACCCTATGCTCCTCCATCACCGTCTGGCACTCTGCAGTCACTGCCAAAGACAAGGGCAGGCTGCAGTGCATCATCTGTCTGCTGACGGGGTGATTGGCTGCAATCTTCCATTTCTTCAGGACTTGTTCGCTTCAAGGACCCTGAAGCGAGCAAGAAAGATTGTAGCTGACCAGTCTCACCCTGGACATAACCTGTTGGAGTCCCTCCAATCTGGCAGGAGGCTGCGGTCCATCAGGATCAAGACTTCCAGCCACACCAACAGCTTCTTCCCGTCAGCAGCCCGGGTCCCCCACTGACTGACTCTGTCACCCCCAGAAATATTTATTTTCTTGAATTGGTCACTCCTCTGCACATCCTCTCACACTTCAAATTTAAATACACATGTACCTTTAAAAAATATACTTTAACATACACTTTACATTATTGTTATTTGTTTGTCTGAGCACTTTATCTTATACTAAATTTAATATCTATTGCACTGTTGTTGTCATTGATTGTCTCGTCTGATGTCTCATGTTATGCACCTTCCGCCAAAAGAAATTCCTCGATTGTTTAAACATTCCTGGTAAATAAACAATTTCTGATTCTGAAAGCCTACAGCTATACCTTCACCAGTCACCAGACAACACCATCCTCATTGGACTAGTCTCAGGTGGGGATGAGTCCGCGACCAGCTGATGCCCTAAAGAGGTCAAAACAACTTAGAGCTCAACTCTCTAAAGACAGTAGAGATGGTTGTGAACTTCATAAAAGAGAATCTTCCAACCAAATCACCAGGGATTTCCCACTACATGTCATCATTCACCGATTCACACACTGATGGCAGTGGCTAAGGTGCCACCTGCCCATCAGGACTAACCAACATGCCTCCCCGTCGGCACAGCTACGGGAGCAATTTGGGGTTAAGTGTCTTTCTCAAAGACACATTGATGTGGGCTAGCAGAGCCGGCCCTCAGATTGAAGGACGACCCTGCTCACGACTGAGCCACAGTTGCCCAGTCGAGAAGGTGATTGGCTGCTATCTGCCATTCCTTCAGGATCCCGAGGCAGGAAAGGTTGTGGCCGATCCCTCCCACTCTGGACACAGACATATCTCTCTAAAAGGACCAAAATCTCAAACCACATAAACAGTTTGTTCTTGACTGCAGCTGTCATAATTAATAATACTACAGATCCCCCACTTAAAAAAGAAAATGTGTATGCATTTCTTGGACTCCCTACTTTATTTTATGTTTCATGACTTTTGCATTGCGTTTATTGTTTTGCACCAAATCACCAAGAGGAATTTCTATATGTGCAAACTTATTTGGCAGTGAAACAGATAGTAAAACGCATTATGTTATTTATAAGAAGACAACAAAGTCACTGACTGAATGGAACAACCAACTGAAGAGAACCTACAAAGTATCATCAAGAATGCTGATCTTCCAGCTTTTCACTACGCCCTGGAGCAAAAACTGCCAGATTACACAATTGTCACATGCAACAGAATAAGCACTACGGAGGTTGACCAATCAGTGGAATCACATGGTACGACTGTTAGTTGGCTTGAAAACCTGCATGCTATTGTCTCTCTGTGATGTATTAGTGCACCTTGATGCAATTGGATACCGTGCTCACGCAACTTACTGACCAGTATATTGGGACAAGCTTGTAGTGCCTCCAGGACTCCGGGTATACTGAAGGCCTCGTAGCCTCGGACTCGTCTCCTCTCCAGGTATCGAGGGTGGAGGCCATATAGCTGCTCCAGATCTGGCATTTTCTTCAAAAGGAGCAGAAAGCTGCTGTCTGTAAAGCCTACCACAGAAAACACAATGAACTCAATCAGATTATTTTCTCGATACGTCTGTGCTTTTTACAAAGGGCACAAAGGTGTGTATTCAATAGTCAAAAACCCCTCTGGAATAAGCTCCTGATGTACACCGGTCGTAAATGCACTCATCAGTACAATACTGTCACAACCCCTGCTCTACCACATCAACTAATCCTAATCATCTGCCATCAGACCTCTACAGCTAGTCCAGAAAGCTGCTCAACAGCCAGTGTTCGACCTCCCCAAAGCCCCTTTCACACTAACCCAATTTCAAATCATATATTTTCGGCAGCCTACATCATTGGATTGTAATTATTGATCGACTGTGTTTTAGATCATTCACAACTGTAGACACTGTTTACAAGACTTGGCATTCTTTTTTGGCAACCGGTAATAATTCTCTTCACAATCATGCAGTTTATGTTTAGACTATTTGCCCACGGTTACAATCCTATAGGTCACCTTTGCTAATAACACGCTCTTTGCAGACAAACAACTACTATGCCGACAAACCAGTATTACAGGTAAAACCCCTGCCACCAACATTTACACCAAAAGTTCTGGTCAAGCCTTTCCAAGAGGAGCAAGCAGGGGGAACAAATGCAAACATGTAAGAGTACAATATCTACCACTGAGATGTAGTGGACAAGTTACATGAAATGGACATAATCAACTGAAGTACCTACAAATTGTACTAAAGTAGAAGGGCTGGGCAAAGTTGAAAAAAATTAATTAATTGCATAATTTTTCTGCGATTAATTGCATTATGTGCAAATTCAAAAATGAAGTAAAATATAGTGTATTGCACGCTTTTATTTTAAAGCAATGTTATCAAAACAATATAACAGGCACTCTGGAGCAACAGCAAGTTAACATGCATACATTTATAAATCTTTTTTCTTTTTTTTTCTGAACAGGCACTGTTCAGTAGTAAGGGTGCCTGTGAGGGACAAACCACTCCTTCTTTGGTCCATGCTCAGTCTGTTGCTTACCTTAAAGATGTTTTTTAAAGACCAGCAACTGATTCACTTTATACAAAAGCAATAAGTGCTTTTCATATTTTCCAGTTCAGTTTTTCTTCCTCAGTGAGAAGAGTGGATCAGACAGGAGCTTTGCGCATGCGCGATTAACTTAAAATCTGGACATGGAGCCTGCCGGTGTGTGAGAGCTTTGTCGATGCTTTTGACGAAGCTGCTCATTGCAGCAGCGCTGCTCGTTGAGAACAGAAGCTACATTACAATACTTGCTTTCACATCAGGCCTTAAATCATCAACACGGAAGCGCATGCGCAAATTAAAAGCAATGTCGTAGTATTTCATTCATAGCGCGCATCTTATTTATTTTTCATGTTTGATTGACCTCACGCGAGCAGGACTGGATGAGTCGCAAGTGAACTATGCCGTCTGGAGAGATTTAAACCAATAAGCCCCTCGCAAATAAAAAAACAACAACATGCAGTTAACGCATGATCAAATAGTTAACGCCGTTAAATTTGCGTTAATTTGCCCAGCCCGAATTTCTAGTCTTCCGACCACTCAAAGTACTTCAAGTCAACCTCATTCATACAAACATTCATACATTGCTGAGGCTGCCATGCGAAATGCGGACCTGTCCATCAGGATCCAAACTAATCATTCACACACCGACGGCCCAGCCTTAGGAAATTAGTTGGTGTTCACTTTCTTGCCCAAGGACACTTTGAACTGGACTAGAGGGGCCGTAGATGAAACTACCAATTAGGGGATGACCAACTCTACCTCTTGAAGTCAGGGCAGCAGAGTCCCTGTCCATCTTTCACCACATGCTAAAAAACACCTTTTTATGCAGCACATCCACCTGAACATTGAACTTGGCTGCGTTTCCCAGATTTGTTAAGACGCTCTTAAGCAGCGCTAGGGTTGCAATGGGGCGGAAAGTGTCCGGTAAATTTCCGGAAACTTTCCACGGGAATTTTGAAAAAATAAAATTTGCCTACATTTTTTTTCAAAAGCATATAACAGGAAACTTAAATGTAGTTGAGAACAAGACTATGTACGCCGAGCTCAGCTGGACCCAGAATGCAGCTGGTAGGGAACATCGTCTGCAGAAACATAAACGTAAACATAAAACATTCTGTTGTTTTTGACGTTTTTGTCATCAGTGTTGCGTCTGAATGTTTCAGTCCAATGCCTGGCAAGTGAGAGAGCGCCGAGTTGCGTGGAGGCCAAGAGCGGTATTGCAGACAGATAGAGATTTCAATTACAGCTGCAACATATTGAAAAAAATAACTGAACTAGTTCATTTTTTGGAGCTGTGAACTTAGTTCAAAATTTTGAATTGTGGACTTTGAACTAAACTAGTTCATGTAGGTCCAGGAAGAAAGCATTTAGACCTGAAAGGATTCAGGGGAAAACACAAAAAAAAAGAAATTTGTGTTGGGGGGTGGTGATCATACGGAATACACCTTTTTTTTTATTCAACGTTCATGTTTTCGTTGTTCGATAAAAGAATAAAGTTCGACTCACAAAATGTCAAAAAGGTCAAAAATGAAATTTTTAAAAGTTGTATTATCAATGTTTGCGTGCATGTCTGTTTATGACAAGGTAAATACAGTTAAATTACCCCAAAATTTCCAGTTTATTCCTGTTAATTCCCGTTTATCCCTGTGGAAAGTTTCCAACTTTGAATATTCCCGGAATTTTGCAACCCTGAGCAGCGCTCTAAGAGCGCTGTGAAAGAAGGACGTGTTTCCCAGAGTCGTTCTTAGCTTAAGACGCTCTTTCACTGAGAAGCGAACGAAGATCAGTCTGACCCTCTCTTAACAGCCTTCTTAGCGACTTAACGCTCACTGCAGCCGCGTCAGGGAAAGTTATATCAGACATTAAAAGGAATACTTAAACCATGCGTAATGATGAATGTGTGGCCACAGCTGCAGAACACTGACGCAAGAAAAATAATAGCATAAAAAGAAAAATAACAATATAAAAATAAAGAATTGCCCATGTGTTCCTGTAGCTACATAAATAAAATGAATCAGCATTACTATCACTCATTACGTTCTCACACACATTCGGCATCTGCATATGAGTTTACGTTAGCTATAAAAACAGTAACAACCCTGTGGTATTTCACAGATATCAGGGAAACTGTTAGGTGTAATTGAACTCGCGTGGAACCTCATCAAGAGAGGTTTCAAGACGTTGCTGAAGTCCACGCATGAGAGACACCATAGCTGCAATACGGCATTTTCTCGCTGCTAACCAACCAGCATCACCGTGCGCATTACGAAGATTTGGCTTTGGGGAATCATTTATTAAATGGGTTAAGATTTTGTACACTGCACCTACAGTCACGGTTATCATCAATGGACAAACTTCAAAAACATTCACACTGTACAGAGGGACTATGCAAGGATGCCCACTCTCTCCCCTCTTTTCACAATTTTTATTGAACCATTAGCTGCAGCGATTTGTCAGAACACCCATATAAAAAGGAATTCAAACACTTAACACCCATCACAAGATTAGCCTCTATGCAGACGATATATTGCTCTTTCCTACAAAACCCATACTCATCATTACAGGAAACTATCAAAGTAATTGAATCATTCTCTAATATATCTGACTACACTATTAACTGGAACAAATCATCCATCCTTCCACTAGAGTATAACAGTTGGGATGGGGCAGCCCATGCACCACCTATCCCTTTTTGCACTGGTGTCATCACTTATTTAGGAATAAATAATTCCCCCAGGCTGTCAGACCTGTTCACACTCAACTTCATTCCGCTACTTAAAACAATAACTGACGAGCTCCTCCGATGGATGAACCTACCACTTTCACTTATGGGCAGAATCGCTACAGTTAAAATGACAATACTTCCTAAAATAAATTATCTATTCACAATGATCCCATCCCAGCCACTCCTGGTTTAAATCTCTTGACTCAATAATCACACAATTCCACTGGAAAAATAAAAACAAAGAATTAAACTGGCAACTTTACAAAAAAAACAAAAACACAAGGAGGTCTTGAAGCCCCTCATTTTTTCCACTACTCACTAGCAAATCAACCTCAATATATTATTAAATGGATTCACCCCTGCCAATCAGATCACACATGGTTAGCTATAGAACAGCCATTTTGTAAGGACATTCAGATTTCAGACCTTCCTTTTCTCAGCCAGTCAATCAAACGCCATCCTTGATTCAAAACACTAACAATAGCAGAAACTCTGACAGCCTGGTGGAAATTCCACAAAATTACAAACATCACTTTTGCACCTTCAAATTTTACTCCTATATGGAACAATCCCGACTTTCTAAGCCACAATAAACCTCTGTATCTCCACACATAGTCCACTAAAGGTATCACTCATTTGAAACACATCTTCACTAACAACACCCTGGTTCCATTTCCCCATTTGGTTTAGAAGTATGGCATCGGGAACAATCACTTTTCTGGAATATCTGCAAATCAAATCATCTATTCAATCCAAACTTACAATTAATACAATATAAAATACTTCACAGAATTCACTATACTGGGCACAAAATGTTTAAAATGGGATTCACATCATACATCTGTCCATATTGCACTCTAAATAGTTTGGATAGCTACATTCATGCCACCTGGCACTGAACACCAGTTCAACACTTTTGGGAAAAAAAAACTGAGTCACTATCTGTCTTCCTGGGCTGCCTCATCTCTTTATACACCTTCACTGTCTGTCTTCCTGGGCTGCCTCATCTCTTTATCCCCTTCACTGTGCCTGCTAGGAGACATCACAAACATACATCTAAACAAAACTAGCCGCCAATTACTCCTCGTGGCCCTAACTATCGCCAAGAAAACTATCCTCTTGAACTGGAAATTAAGGAATAACATACACATCACACACTGGAAAAATGTAATGATTCAACACATCTCAATGGAAAATCAAACCTCCTCCGTCATTTACAATACAGAACACCACTCCATCTGGTCATCCTTCACTCTGTTTTTACAAACATGAGACCACCCATTCTATTAATACTCACATTTTTCTTTTTAGCCTGAAACCCACGTACATGCATTTTTGCATACATATCAATCTATCCCCAACTATTAACAAACAAACACACGCACACACTTTCTTTTCTCTCACGGACAAACACCATACTTATATACACTAAATATATGATGTCTTGTTGGACTGTATCTCACTGTTTTGTTGTCTTGTTGATGTTATGTCTATGTATTGTTTTTGTTCTGTTTGTGCAATAAAAATTTTTTTTTTAAAAAGAAGCTTCTTTGGCGAGATCTTTAGAAGGCAGTTAAGAACGCGACTGGGAAACACTGGTATCTTAGCGCTCTTTCTTAGCCGAACCCTTCTTTCGAGCCTTCTTAAGTCCTTAAGAACGATCGAATCTAGGAAACGCGGCCCTGGTGCGTTAGCTAGAGATGGCCCTGGTTGTGCACTTACCTGAAGGCATGTACTCCCACCAGCGACCAGCACACAGATCCACTACCTTGACCACTCGCAGATAGAGTGTCACAGCTTCCCGAAGCTTTCTGGACAGACACTCCATACACATGATGTCCTTCATGGGAAGGTACCTACAAAACAATGTTCAAACTTTCAAAACTGTTTGCACCTTAGACCAAGGTCTAACTCTTATTTATGTAAAGTCAACCATTGTGTGCGCACACGCACACGCACACACACACACACACAGTACCTTGACTCTTCAGGTATATTAGACAATTATATTCAAATGAAGGGAAAATTACAACCGGAATATCACCTTCATCCTTACTTGTTTTACCCATTGTGCTGACATCCTACTTGTTCGTACATACTGTAAAACCTGACCCAGCCTTAGACTCAAAAGCAAATTATGTTGTGTAGGTAGAGGGCAGTGTACCTGAATATGTGACAGAGGACTTCATGAGACAGCTCATTGATGTAGTCTTTGGGTTCACTAGGTCTCAGGACCAGTTCTCCTCCACAGCTGCCCACAACAGGCTGGAGTTTAGAGGCCTTCTTTCTCGGACCCATCACTTGTGTGTCCAGGCTTATCACTCGCGCACGCACGCGCGCACACACACACACGCGCACAAACACGCGCACACACTCACTCACTCACTCTCTTCCTCCCTCCTGCAGGAGGCTCTCTATCCCAAGCATGAACCTTAATTCTGGACACAACATCACAAAAAAGGAAAACAAGTTAACAGGAGTGAGGGGAGAGGATACGGAGACTTGGTATTTGCCTTCTTTCATCATGAGTCAATGCTCCTAAGGTGACCTGGAAGTTGATCTGCCCTCATGAAAGACGACTCAAATCCCTTATTTCTGCCGGGAAGAGACATAAGCGTGGATATAGTGAACACCCCTTTATTGAATCCGTCAGTGACTGTAGGACGCGTTGCAGCTGATCAGGTTGATTTGAAAACCCATGCCCACAACATTAACTTCTATAGTGGTGGAAATTAAATGAACCATAAAACAACTCTTTGCATTCACCAGAAAAGGTTTTCAATTCACAATCATCACTTCAACATTAATAATATTATATTCTCAGAAGAGGCAGGTCTTTCAGAAATAAATACATTTTAATTCTCAATAAATGCTGACATAAATATTGAATACATTAAGAAACACCCGCCTGATGCCTGACACTGAACTTTGCTTACCAGCTACTAGGTAACTTTATATTTAGGCAAAATTCTTGTGAAAATGGGGTGTAATAATAAGATTAAACACTGAGGGATTTGAGAAGCTTATCTTACGGTTCATACTAAGCAAGTGCTAAGAGATCTCGTTCTCGCCAGTTAGTAAAGACTATGGCAAACGCATTGGGCTCTTTGGGATTTATGAATGCCCGTAACGTCAGCAGGCGAGTCTGACGTTTCAGCAGTTCCACATGTCAACAAGAGTTTCGTTAACACGCTAGCACGAGCTACTGGTTGGAAATGATATGCCTTTAGGTGGAAAGTCACGGAAGCTTTCAGATGCTTCTTTCAAGGTTGATGTGTGTGGGTGAGATCTAAAAGGAAAACAAGTCCCTAACGATGGTATGGTAACGCTGTATAGTAAATGCATGTCACTTCCGCTTTGAAGCTTTCAGAAACCCCACGAAAAACATAAACATAAAGGGTCGTAAAGCAAATTATAAACGGCAGTAGACCCGTTTACAAACTACTGAACGTTACACGTTGACTCACAATGTGAGCTTTACTTTGAAACCGAAGAAGCCCCATTATTTCCTACCTGTCACACTTGTTTTATGTTATCGTGCTGTAAAGTTTACCTGGTCTTTGTCAAAGCTAGCTTACTTGTTAGCATCGCTGCAGCGAACATTGTACAGAGAAACGAAACCACAAAACTAAACAATAAAGCAAGCTCTGTGACGAAAACTGTATCGCCTCTAACAAGGCGTTTAGCAATGATACTAACCTACCGACATTTTTTGATCAAAGCCGATGTGATGTTGCTCTTCGGCCATCCTGTGGCTATAGCAGATTTGCTAAAGAGTTGCGCTCTATCACTTATTCTTCTTCTTCTTTTTCTTTTTTCTTTTTCTTTTTTTTTCTTCTTCTTCTTCTTCTTCTTCTTCTTCTTCTTCTTCTTCTTCTCCTCCTTCTTCTTCTTCTATAAATTTGACTGGCAGAGGTCAACCAACCTTCCTTGGTGTATACCGCCACCTACTGTACCGGAGTGTGCAGATTCAGCAATAACTGTTCTAACTAACTTAGAAACAAACAAAACAATACAAAAACAACAAAACAAAACTGAACAATGCAACAAAACCAAAGCAAAATAAAAAATAAAAATAAAAATCCACAGAGGAACATTTCCCCACGTCACATTGGGACCATACTTATACTTATTTATTCCGAACCCATTGTCAAACCCTTTCCCTTTATTTTCTGTGTAATCCAACACTCATGCAGCACATTGTTTGCCGAAGTTCCTCACCAGATCCCTTTAGCTTCATCCAATATGCCAAAGCTGGTTTGGAGCTTCTTAATTTGAATGGCAGGTCAGCTTCCACCAAAAGTGCGATGCTTGGGGTGGATTTGATTGCTTAGTCTTAAAGCTCTGGACTGAATTCCACCTAATATTTCAAGTGTGCTCTTAGCCGCTGGTCCACATACCATACACCCATAATCTATACTTGATCTTATAATGGCCCTATATACACTGCTCAAAAAAATTAAAGGAACACTTTGAAAACGCATCAGATCTCAATGTGAAAAAATATGTTCTTCCAGCTGCTTGGCATTACACCTTCCCTCCAAATCATATTAAACAGATCAAAAAACATTTCCAAGGCTTCCTCTGGTAATTGCCTGAACGTAGCACAGCATAATTAGTCTTGCCTCCATATCAAGGTGCCTTCACTGACCTTTTTCTTTTTAACTTCTGTATATACTGAAAAAAATGTCTTCTTATCTCTGTCCGTGCATCTCATATAAATTACTTCCGCTGTGAACATTTGCAAACTTCTTCCCCAATAACGCAGCTTTCTCCTTATTTGTAATTGCCCGATATTCTTCGTTAATCAAAATTGTGATTTTAACTGATTTTCTTTTCCCACTCATCATATTGATCATCGCCCAAACATCAGTTACCTGTACTTAGCTTTTGGCTGACTTCATTATCGCTCTCTTTCTTTGATGATCGATCAAATTATTTTGAGTCAGGAGGCTTCTTCCTGAAGGCACAATTTCTTTCTTTAATGGCATTTTTACATCGCTTATTCCACCATGGGACTATTTTCTTTTTCCCATTCACCTTACTCTTAGGAATGCATATGATACAGCTCCAATAATCATAGAGGTCACTACTCTTGAGCAGCTGTTTACATCGATCTCAATTGTTACATCTTAACATAGCTTCCTACAACATTCTTTAAATATTCCCACGTTAGCTAAAGGAAAACAGCATCTTTCTGTTGAATTACTCTTCTGTCAGCTGTCCTTCACATCTCCACCTCATTCAACCAGACTTCAGTGCACTTGTTCGAGCCAACACAGACTACACTTTTCTCTCTGAGTAAGAAGAACTGAACTGAACTGGAAAACATGAAAAGCACTTATTGCTTTTGTACAAAGTTAATCAATTACTGGTCTTTAACATACCTCTAAATGCCAATAGGTGTGAATGTAAGCGTGAATGGTTGTCTGTCTATATGTCTGCCCTGTGATGAACTGGCAACTTGTCCAGGGTGTACCCTGCCTTTGGCCCTTGACAGCTGGGATTGGCTCCTGCGCCCCGCGACCCTAATGAGGAAAAGCGGTTCAGAAAATGGATGGATGGATGGTCTTTAACATACATCTTTAAGGTAAGCAACAAACTAAACATGGACAAAAGAAGGAGTGGCTTGTCCCTCACAGGGACCCTTACTACTGTACAGTACCTGTTCATAAAAAAAAGAAAACAGATTTATAAACTATATATGTATGTATGTTAAGTTGCTGTTGCTCCAGTGTGCATATTGTTCTGATAACATTACTTTAAAATAAAAGCGCGCAATACACTAGTTTTTACTTAATTATTGAATTTGGCGCATAATGCAATTAATCGCAGAAGAATTGTGGAATTAATCAGTTACATTTTTTCAACTTTGCCCAGCCCCAATTAAAATAAATTCCCATTTCGGCCTACCAAGTACCAGGATTATAAAAGCCATTTGTATATATTGTCATACACCTATAACATTCTCTTTCTACATAATAATTTACCATTTGAAGATATGTATCTATTACACAGCCTTAAAGCTCTGTTTTATTAGTTAGATTATTTTATTATTTTTTGTTATTTATAGTTGTATATACCAGGCCCTTGTTATGTGCAAGTCAGGATTAATGATAAAGGTGTCAGGTGAGGCACAAGGAAGGGACTTGCTCTTTTTTTTTAGAAAGAGGCAGCATGACATTAAAATTCATTTTATTTTTGCCTGAATTGACTTCTTAATTGCAGTAGTATAACTCGACCGAAATGGCTCATAGTGGCCTTTTGATGTAAGTGTTAATTTGATGATAATTTAATTTTTTTTCCAGAAAACCTTCACTGCCTCAACAATTTTGTCTTACATTGTTTTTCTATGAAATGTTTCATATGTGTTATTCATTAAACCATATTTCATCATATTCAATGAATTAAATTTCAATTCAATTCAATTCCATTTATTTTGTATAGCCAAAATCAAAAATACAAGATTTTCCTCGCAGGGCTTTACAATCTGTACATATAACATCTCTCTCCCAGGACCTCACATTGGATCATGAAAAACTCCACCCCAAAAAAGATAGTAAAAACCCTTAAACAGGAAAAAAGGGGAAGAAACCTGAAGGAGAGCAACAGAGGAGGATCTCTCTCCCCGGATGGACAGAAGCAGTAGATGTTATGTAACCAGCAACAAGCAACGTAACAGAGTTACAACATATTACATGAATATGACAAAAACCTTTCATATAATGAGCGGTAGGCATGAACCATGATCCAGACAGCCACAGTCCATCGTAGTATGCAGGACCAGATCCAGACAGCCATGATCCATGGTGGGGGGGGGGGGGGGGGCAGGACTAGCTCCAGACAGCCATGATCCAAGGTGGGGGGCAGGACCAGCTCCAGACAGCCGTGATCCATGGTGGGGGGGCAGGACCAGCTCCAGACAGCCATGATCCATGGAAACTTGAGGCAAGGAAGCACAGAGGCTCCCGGAAAGGAGTAGAGTTAGTAATGTGCATTGAAAGACAATAATTTATCCAGAAGGAGAGAAGAAAGAGAAGAAATGAGAAGGGAGATGAGAAAAAGTAGAGAAAGAAGAAGAGGAGAGGAGGAGCTCAGTGTATCCTAAAGGCTGATTTATACTCGGGTTTTACGCAGAGATGAGAAGACACGCATGGCCACCCTTGCATGGTCAAATCGTTTGTTTTGCGTACTTGCGTGCGTCACCCAAAATTTCTGACTAACCGTCAAAGCTACACAAGCCGTTCGTAGCCCGCAAGGGTGTGATTGGTCCGCTCACCACATCCTTTCTTAATCTCGCATCCGGTTTCATAGCATAATACCGCTGTTTTTAAAAGCCACAGAAGAAACACGAACAATGGATCCCGTTGAAGAACGTTTGGCTGAAGAGGTCCGCAACTATGAGCATTTATATAACCCGTCTGACGGAGTATAAGGACACGCAATTGGCGATGAATTCCTGGAGGGAGATATCGGTGAACGTCGGTGTGCAGGTCGACTCTACGGCCATTGTGCCACCTACTGTTCTGGAGTATGGAAAACGCACAGGAACTATAAACCAAAACGGGTCCGTCGATCCGACTGCGGGGCCAGCCGCAGTTGTAGTTGCAGGAGTATAATTCGCCCTTAAACTGTCCCCAGCAGTCTAGGCCTAAAGCAGCATATCTAGGGGGATGGGGAGGAGGGTGAGGAAGCCTTCTGACTGACTCACGGGGTGGATACCCTCGCGAATCAAGAGGAGCGTCGTCTGACCCAACCTCTGAAAGAAAGCTTCCTGGATCAAAGATCGGTGTCTAACTATAAGCGCTGTCAAAGAGGAAAGTCTTTAGTCTACTCGTAAATGAGGTAGCCGTGTCTGCCCCCCGGACTGAAAGTGGAAGCTTATTCCACAGAACAGGAGTTTGATAACGGAAGGCTCTAGCCCCCAACCTATTTTTTAAGACTCTGGGAACCACAAGTAACCCTGCATTCAATGAACGTAACTCTCCATCTAAGGATGGACCGGCAATAGTCGAGACCAGGAGAACATCACCTGCTTCTAATATTCAGAATCTTATCCTTAAAAAACTTCCTAAAATCATTTCTAGTAACAAGCTGGTGTGTACGGTTTTACCATGTCCCGGATGTAGGTTGGACCCAATCTGTTCGTAGCACGGTACGTAAGTACCAATGTCTTGAAGCGGATGCGGGCGGCCACCGGTAGTCAGTGGAGGGTGCGAAGGAGCGGATTAGTGTGAGTGAACTTCGGGAGGTTGAAGATCAGTCGAGCTGCTGCATTCTGGATGAGCTGTAGAGGTCGAGTTGCGTTGGCAGGAAGACCTGCCAGGAGGGAGTTGCAGTAGTCGAGGCAGGAAATGATCATGGCCTGGACCAGAACCTGTGGTGCCTACTGCGTGAGCAGGGGATGTATTCTTCTGATGTTGTACAGCATGAACCTACAGGAGCGTGTTGTTGCGGTGATGTTGGCAGTCAGGGAGAGTTGACTATCAAGTATCACATCGAGGTTCCTGGCAGTTGGGGTCGGGGCCAGCACTGCGTTGTTGAAGGTGATTGTGTTAGGGTTGATTTTCATGTGGTGTGTGGACATCCACTGAGAGATGCCAGTCAGACAGGCAGACATTCGCTCAGGTATCCCTGTTTCTGATTGGGGAAACGAGAGGATCAGTTGGGTGTCATCAGCATAGCTATGGTAGGAGAAGCCCTGCGTGCGAATGACAGAGCCGAGGGAGTTGGTGTACAGCAAGAAGAGGAGAGGACCGAGAACGGAGCCCTGAGGGACCCCAGCAGTGACAGGACAAGGTTCAGACACAGATCCTTTCCAACTTACCCGGTAAGTGCAACGGTCGAGGTAGGATGAGAAGAGGGAGAGCGCAGTGCCTGAGATACTGAGATCCTAGAGGGAGGAGATGAGGATCTGGTGGTTCACGGTATCAAAGGCAGCAGTGAGGTCTAGAAGGATGAGGACAGAGGAGAGGGAGGCTGCTCTAGCGGTGTGGAGCCGCTCGGAGACAGCAAGGAGGCCCGTCTCTGTGGAGTGGCCTGCCCTGAATCCTGACTGATGAGGGTCCAGAAGGTTGTTCTGGTGGAGAAAGCAGGAGACTTGGTGAAAGATAGCTCGTTCCAGAGTTTTGGAAAGAAAGGGAAGGAGGGAGACAGGTTGGTAGTTGTTGACTTCATACAATAAATTACAATAAATTAACAAATGTTGCTATATTAGGCATTTTTAACAGTCCTAGTTTCTCGGCAGACTTACAGAACTAACTTGATTCGTATATCTTAGTAAAATACATCCATAAATTAATATTATTTAATAGATACCGATTTTATTCACAAACATTTTAAAATGTCCCAAACTATTATTGTTTAGATACTTAAAATGTACTCACTTATTAATTTAGCTGATCCCAAAAGATTATTTTTTTCTTATTTTTCTTTCCCTTACCTATATTTTATCTTTTTTTTAAATATAATTTTATATTAAATAGATTTACTGCAACTTTTATAGTGAAAAACTGGAACATGTGGTCAATGTAATTGGTGTACTGCAATGAAATAATATGTACTGAAATGAAGCAGCAGATAAACTCGCAAAGCAAGCATTGGAAGGTCAGAACAAGAAAGATATTTTATTTAGCAAAGCAGAAGCTAAATCACTAATAAAAAGAAACATTATTAAGGAATGGCAGCACAGTTGGGATACAGGAGGCACAGGGAGATGTTGGCAATAAGAGGAGGACAACAACATTTAGCACCAGGGAAGAAAATATATTGACCAGACTCAGAATTGGACATACGAAGCTAAACAAATCAATGCAATTAATTAAAAAACACCCTGCTGGACTGTGAGTGTACACAGTGGATCATGTCATTTTGCATTGCCAGAAATTTAGAAGCTAGCGAGGCAGATTGAAGAGGAGGCTGTCAGTAGAAGGGGTGCAAGTGAGGGATGCATTAACCTTGGGGGCAGGAACGGTGCTGAAGTAGCTGAAGACACAGGGCTGAGTACAAGAATTTAGGGCACCGAAGGTGACAGAGTGAATTTAGTTTATATTTATTTATTTATTTTTTTGAGGGGATAAAGGGATATATATATATATATATATATATATATATATATATATATATATATATATATATATATATATATATATATATATATATATATATATATATAGATATATAGATATAGATATAGATATCCCATGTATATTTATATATATATATATATATATATATATATATATATATATATATATATATATATATATATATATATATATATATATATATATATATATATATATATATATATATATATATATACACACAGTACACATGGAAAGGCAGTAGGTGGAGGTAATGCACTATTTTGGATGCCAGCCGCCTAAAAACACGAAGAAGAAGAAGGAAAACGGACTCACAATGGTCTGTGATTGGCTGAGAGGTGACCAATAGGAAGCTGACAGGAGATGTGTGTGTGTGCTCGGAATCAACAGCGGTGTGAACAGTGCTGCAGAATGTTTGAAAAACTTTTCCTTTCGCTGTTTTTCCTCTTTCTTTTATACAACGACCCCGGTGACGCTCAGAAGAAAAAAGAGGTAACATGCCTACGCTATTGGGAAGTAGAGAAAGTTGACACACTTTGTGTGGAATACTTCCAAAGTTGTCTATCGTCCGTCCCAATCTTAAAGCTAAGCTAACAGAAACCGGAAATTAGCTAACGAGAACGTGTGTTTTTGTATGGCACCAACGTTAAGTCAATAATTAGGTTTTAACTGATTACATTGTTCTCAACCTTGCTACCTCAGTCATAGCAGTGGTTGTAGACTTGTTGTTGGACTGTCTACCAGTAAGCCACCGTCTGAAATCCAGAGAGTCCACCTACTTTTTAAAGACTCGTTAGCCAACTAACGTCCAACACCAGGCAGAGACAGTACAGAAAGTGAAGACTGTTACAACTGCTCTACAATAAGTCTTGTTGAAAAGATGATCATTCTGGAAATCTAATCAATTATATGTTTTCAAACAAATATAGGTTTTCTTCTGCAAAGACCAAAGGAGTTCTAGTCGGATAGATTGAGAAATGCATTGGTTTATTTATATTAAACACTGTTGGTCAGCTGTGGGTTGGTAACCTCTTTTTAACCTTTTTAAGCTCTTCGTTATAGAGGATTAAATAAACCTTCTGGTTTGAATGTATTTTATATGACACCAGTGTTTGTATATATTGTTTTCTCATGGATGTAATGTGCACCCTGATCCAAAATACTGTATAAGGGTCGTTGGTATCACGATGGCTTCTAGTATTTCTTCTGTTTTTGCATATCCCACCAGCAGCTGTCTTTGTGTCTGTGTCCTGTGTAGACTCTGATGTCAGAGAAGGTGACTCAGATGATGGAGTGGGCCTCCAAGCGTTCAGTAATCAGGATGAATGGAGATAAGTTTCGGCGCTTTGTCAAGGCTCCTCCCAGGAACTACTCGGTGATCATCATGTTCACGGCACTGCAGCCACAGAGGCAGTGTGGTGTCTGCAAGTAAGAAGAATGAGCAATATGCTTTGCTGCCGTTTGAATTCTTATCTCTGAATTGAAATACATCTTTTTATTTCAGACAAGCTGATGAGGAGTTCCAGGTGTTGGCTAACTCCTGGCGTTATTCCTCTGCCTTCACTAACAAAGTCTTCTTTGCGGCTGTCGATTTTGATGAAGGATCAGACGTCTTTCAGATGGTGAGACATTGTCTTCATCAAGATGAAAGTTATGCCTTTTTAATTTTTCTAACAATTTGCTATCCATCCATAAACACCCCAAAAACAGGACTGTGTGTCATTGAGGGCTATGTATTACCAGACATTGGACCAACTGATTTCACTGATCAGACCCTCCCACCACATTAGGAGAGCGAGTCAGCAAAATTAGCTAGTTTAGTGTTTGGTTTGAAAACAGACCTTCAGTCCTCCATGGCAAATGGTTGGAGAGCTCATTCTGTGTGGCTTCAGAATCAAAGTGTGGACTGGACCCCCAACTGGCCATTGGCACCCGCCATCTAACATCTCATACTGCATGTCTATGGGTCCTGTGTATTGACTGTATTTTCTGTGTTTGTGTTGCAGCTTAGTATGAATTCTGCACCGACCTTTCTTCACTTTCCATCCAAAGGGAAACCTCGCAAGACTGATACCTATGAGCTACAGGTCAGAGGCTTTGCAGCTGAGCAGCTAGCTAGATGGGTGGCAGACAGGACTGATGTGCAGGTAACATACAATTATGTAATCTAGCATTCTTTGCTGTAATGAAATTAACCAATAACATCTTTTCTTAACTTAACAATCGCAATCAAAAGAATGATGGATCCTCTGATGACTATTGTCGTGTTTGTCTGTTTTTCAGATCCGTGTTATTCGTCCTCCTAACTATGCAGGGCCTCTCCTCCTGGGCTTCCTCCTGGCTGTGATTGGAGGACTGGCGTATTTGCGAAGAAACAATTTAGAGTTTCTCTTCAACAAGAATGTCTGGGCCTTCTCTGCACTGGTAACAGCCTAAATTTATATATTAGTGGCGGGCATATTACCGCGTTAAAAAACTGTTAACGCAGCAACCAGCAACAATGATTTATTTTATTTTTTTACTTTTTTGCATTGGGATAGGTTTATTACTTTACCACACAGGTGCTGCACTTTAAATTTCTCCCAGACGGCGTATTTCAGACCTGGGCATCTTACGGCCCGCGGACTCTCTCACTCCAGCCCGCGTGAGGTCAATCAAAAAATAAATAAGATGCATGCCATAAATGCAATACAGCAGCACTGCTTTTACTCTGAAAGTGATTTACACATGCGTGCGCACCGACCGGCAGTGTTGCCAAATGATGGACGTGAAGGCGTGTATTGTTATGTAGTTTCTGTTCTTAACAAACAGTGGGTGCTGCCGCGAGCTGCTCCGCCTCACAGTGCTCACAGGAGCCTCGTGCTGCAGTCTCCAAGTCCAGATTAAAAATTAATTGCGTATGCACAAAGCCACGGAGATACCCGTCAGCTGTCCTTCACACATTCAACCAGATTTCAGTGCACTTGCTCAGGCCGATGTGTCCTTGGGCAAGACACTTAATTAACCTCAAGCTGCTCCCGCAGATTGTTCCCACCGTGTGTGGGTGTGAATGGTCAGTTAGTCCTGATGGGCAGGTGGCAACTTGCATGGTAGCTTCTGTCATTAGTGTATGAGTTTGTACTAGCAACTTGTAAGAAGTGCCCCAAGGAGTAACATGTACAAGTGGCGTTGCTGCATACGGGTGAGTACCAGCCCACTTCACTACACTGCTGACCTGGTTTAACAAGGGTAATAGTACAAGTATAACAAGGCCTGAAGTTAATCAAAAGAATTATGAGTGGCCTGACAAAATTTCTGGATGGAAATTTCTTGAGTGTCAAACAAGTAGAAAAGTCTCTCGCCTCAGTTTTTCTGAATGAATAGACCTTGATGATTATGTCTTTCTTGTTTTTCTGTACGTTTCAGTGCTTTGTCCTGATCATGACTTCAGGCCAGATGTGGAACCACATCAGAGGACCACCCTATGCACACAAGAACCCCAGCACCGGTCAAGTGGTAAAAAAGTAACACACTGTTCACATTATATCCGCATTCACATTGTTATATGAATTTAACTGTGTTTGTTTGTGCGTGTGTTTTCAGAGCTATATCCACGGCAGCAGTCAGGCCCAGTTTGTGGCAGAGACACACATCGTCCTTCTCTTCAGTATCCTTCATACTCACACTTTTACAAGCTAAACTAATCCTCCGTGGATCAGACCCAGGGTGTCGGCTCTGTTCAGGTTGCATTGTTCTCGCCCCTCTTGCTTTGTTCTATTGTTATTTTTAAGTCAAAATTGAGTTCACTTCAACCCACACTACCACATGCCTGGATTTAAAGAGGTGTCATGCATTAACTGTCTAAGCCTTGACCCTACTGTCAGATGCTGCTGTTACCATGGGAATGGTGCTTCTGTGTGAGGCCGCTACCTCTGACATTGACATTGGAAAAAGGAAGAGTATGTGCACACAGACACAAACTGATTGTTCCTAATTGACTGTATGTGTGCGGCGGAGGCAGCAGTCCCCCCGTTATAAATATACAAAATACACTCTCAAAATGTCAGAACTCACAGAACACGTATGCGCAGAGTCGCGCATGCGCAGCGTAATCTGTTAACCATAAACATTTACCCGACATTTCTCCATGTATTTATTAATGACTTAGTTTTATGTCCGTGTACTTTGTAATGTGTGAAGCCAGCAGCTCATTGTTGGAACAAGACACAAGCACTTTGGCTCGTTTCACTTGAGCAGGAAAGCAGCTCCGGTGCTTCTTGCAGGAGGGCTACTAAAACGCAGATATAGTTGTCTGCTTTTTTACGCGACATATTTTTCTCCGCGCTCTGCTCGCTGCTGGGTGCTCAGCGCTCACCTGTGTGCGCCTGCGTGTCTCTGCGCATCGTTACGGAACAACACCATGCGTGATACAGAGAGCAGCGCAGGGGAGAAGTGTTTACGCGCGACCATGTAGAGACAGAAATGACAAGCTAGATCCGATCGTGTAGATCTGATCAATAAAATACGGCCGTTTAGTTTGTTTAATAACAGAATAAGGTGTCGACCTGTTCTATAGGAAAGAGAACTTTAAATGACTTATTGTTATCTGGCAATATAGAGAAAACTACTGGGGGGCGCAGGGTTATTTCAGGGGGGCGCCCCGTACCCATATTATAATGGTAGGGGAAACACTGCTTTAACACGTGGCGTCAGCCAATCAGCGTTGAGAAGTTTCGCCCGTCATCACCACCGTCCTGTCGTTGTTGAATCAAACTGCTGCTGGTCTGCCTGAAGTAGCGCTGGTAGCAGCTGTCATTGAGGCGCTGTTATGGGACTACGGATAATATTATGAACCCGGACACGATGGAGTTTGATCTTCAGATGTATGTGAAATTTACAAAAGTACAAAGCAGAACGAGTGGTTGTTTCCATGGTGGATGGCGGAAACGGTAACTGTTTTGACGGAGATAAGCCACGCCCACTTTCAGGCACGGGTAACATTCGCAACGTGTTTGGTGTGAACGCAGCTTTACTAGGCTCGTATGTCTGTCACATTTTAAAATTCATTGTGGTCCCTGAGGGGGGGGGAGAGAGAGCTGACTTTTTTTGTGTGTGTCAGTTATGTGTGTAGCAGGTATAGGTCTGGTGATGCTGTTCTTCAGCTGGCTGCTATCCGTTTTCAGAGCAAAGTACCATGGTTACCCATACAGGTAGGGACAGAGCGACACGGTCTTAGTTGATCTTGATCATGGTCTTAGTACTATTCTCTAAGGTAAGGTCTTGTTGGTTTAATGTCTTCTTGTCTCTGCTGCAGCTTCCTGATGACTTAATGTTGACCAGCATCCTCCAATTTCTCAGCAAGTATGAACAGGAACCTCCCCAAAGTGCTGTAAAATAGCTGGGTGCTGCCCAGGTCAATGCCATATTTCTCCTTGCTCGGTCTTCTAATCTGTAGACAAACACTGTGCCTTCTTTACAAAGACTCATTTGACGACATCACCAGTGTGCATTCTAAACTGTCTTGTGCCAAAAGGTTTTTTCTACATTAGAACTTTGGAATTGTTTTCTAGCCCACCTGTTACTTGACACAACTTTCAGTCTGTATCTTTCTGTTTTAAAAGAGCCATGTTTATTTGGGTGTGGCTGAACTTCAACCAGGATATGATATTCATGGAGTGGCAAAGTGGGAGCAGTTATTTCAGTCATCCGGGGTTTCATTTTGGTAACCTCTTATACGGGTCTTGTAATATCCTATGAGGTTTTCTGGAAAGAACACGTTATGGCACTAAATGTAGGGAGAATATCTGCAACAGCACACAAAGTAAGTATTTAAGAATCAACCAATCGAAATAGGTCCCATTAAGTAAAAGAGTTATGTGGTGTTTAGAAGCAACTGTTGATTAGATCCATTTAAACACAATTATATTTATGTATACTGACTGACTATCCATTTCTGTTGAATTGTAAGCTCACCTGTGATTATACAAGCACATGAAAAGTCATGTTGAGCTGGGCTGTGCTGCTGTGGACTGGATGAACAACTCCAGGTTACGCCAGAAATAATCATCAAATATACAAATTGAACACTGTTCATTTTCCCATTTATTAGTATCCAATTATATAATTCATTCCGGCACGCTAAGTATTTACAGTTGTGATTTTGTTTTCTTGGCAGTGGTTGGCTAGTTGCATCACTGAAACATGATACATGTGAGGTAAATAAAATGTATAAATATAGGATAAAGTTCTCTTTCCACTTAGAAGCAGTAACACGAATCAAAGCAGCCTAGTTAGTGAGTATATAAAAAATGAGAATGTTCAGTCATGGTGTTAATCTACTGAGAAAAGAAAAAGGGCGAAATTATATTTACTTTTATGATAGCCCCACCACCTGTGTCAGAATACTGTATCCATCCGTCTACATACATGGAGAACTTGTTTCCATACAAATGGCCTTGTTTTAATCCATATTATATGTTGGTAGACCACAGCACAAGAGCCAACAACCACATTTGTCTCTTTTTAATCTAATTTACCAACATGAACCTGTCTAGTTGAACGAGCCACCAAACAATATGAGATGGATAATCGCTCAGCTGCAGCTCTTAAATATTTAAATATGTAAATATAGGGGCAGTTGTCCCTTTGCCTGGTTGCTCATCTAGCTTGTTTAGTTGTTTACAACAATTAGCTTACTACTGTTGGTGTGTGTACGCTCTATCTACCATCTTTCAAATTCCACCACTATGATCATGGGAACTAGTATTTTTACCAAACCTACAGTACGTCAAAAAGTAATTTCATCGTAACAAAGTAGAAATACTTCTAACTAAGGCTCGTAACATGTTGAGCACTGAGGCACTGCAGTCTCACCCACTCTGCTACTCTATGTGCCTTATATTTGCCGAGCCCCTGAGGTGTCTGACAATGTGTCTTATGTATGAATAATGATTCCTTGCCAGATTATTTTTATAAACCATGCGGTGCCGCGGTAACGTTGCTCTCGTCACTCAGAAGCCATCTTTAGCGTAATGACGTACTTTAGGAGTAACAGAACAGGTTTATACTCTGCGGCTCACGTTCAACAGTTTCACAATCGTGAAAGAGACTGTTTGGTTTGTCCCTTCTGGGCTGCTGTAGAAACATGGCAGATTCTCTGAAGCATAGCTCTAAAGAGAGCGTGCTCCATGTAGAATATGAAGGACTCATTTTAAGCTTGCAAAATTACTACCATTCTTAGTTTCTGGTAATTGTACACTCATGGAAATGGGTATGAATATTATATTCCATTTCTGCTAATAAATCCTCCAAATTGCTCCACACTGGCTATTTATCAAGCCACGTG
Organism: Clinocottus analis; assembly: GCF_023055335.1. NCBI lineage: Eukaryota > Metazoa > Chordata > Actinopteri > Perciformes > Cottidae > Clinocottus > Clinocottus analis. Next base: position 20,520,517 of record NW_027175821.1, read on the forward strand.
ACAGTAATTCATTTTTCGCATGCATTTGTGATAAGAAAAAAATGAAACTAGAGCAGATGGAAAGTTAACTATTCACACTTCCTGTTGTCTCATAAGGAAGTAAGAATGGCCTTAATCCCAGAGTTTGTACACCAGTAATGTGCAAATGCATTCATTAGGATACTAATAAGAAGTATACATATTGTTCTGTTATGTAAATCCAAGTGCTTTAAATGTCTGTGGTTGCCCTCTAAGGTTGTACCAGGAGAGAATTATTTGATCTGAGATGAGTATTTCTAATATTAAAGTGCCTTAACTTCCTCTTAGTGGGGCTTCTTCCTATTTCCTCATTTATTATCTATGATGTATAAAATATGTATGATGTAAATATTTCAATATGACTGTTGACATGATCAGTGATCTGATCGTTTCCTATCAATGGCGGTAGTTCAATGCATGCTGAATTGTGTGTGTGTGTGTGTGTGTGTGAGTGTGAGTGAGTGAGTGAGTGAGTGAGTGAGTGAGTGAGTGAGTGAGTGAGTGATAAATGTTGCGGATGAAATGCGAGTTGGCAGCTGGTGAGAAAGTGTCTTTACCTTTCATTTGGACAATCTTTATGCGGGACTCAAATTTGGTCCCCAGTGGTCATTATGCACCCTTCCATTATTGTACTGATAACATGGGTAAGGCTCCAGAAGCACTGCTTGGAAGAGGAAACAGAGTTGAATGTCTCTCTCCCAAGAATGAACAAATAGCACTGTGCAGTCAAAATGAGCCAAACTCTTTTTAAACTATATATTCAATATTAGAATGTAGTGCAGCAATCTTGAATGTAAACTTGTTAATTGTGGTCCAATTGAACAACAACATAGCATACAGCAGGGCTATGACAGAATATTGATCAAATATGGCAAAAAATGAAAAACCGTACTGTATATTTCCACAGGTAAACAGTCACACACGCATCTCTTTTCTTCCACTTTATATAATTAGTTACAGACTGTCATTCCATTCCAAAACACAGAAAGGCTATCAAGCTTTGATACAGAAGTGCAAAAGTTACATAAAAAACAAACAAAAATTAGACATTGTTTTACCTAAGTATTCAGATATTAGATTAACAATAAATGAGCCTGTTCAAAAACAATTCCAAGCAGAAATTAGGTAGTTACAGCAGGTCCATATCCCAAAATGCATAATAAACTGAACATCTTGAAACAGTATCCATCACAATAATAGTAAATAAGCCTTCAACAACATTTACAAGCAGAAATAAGGTGCTTTGCGGGTTTATATCCATAAACAACAGCCAGATGATTTTGGTAAAACAGCATCCACCAGATAAACAAAAAATAGGCCGACACATAATATTATCATAAACAAGCCAAAAATTAGGTGCCTATAACAGGTTCATGTCCATTTGTTAAAAGGTAAAAACTAAAGCGGCAGACAAACCAAAAGGGATCCTGCTGAACCATAAAACAGATTTGTATTCTGTCCATTTTCAGTTTGATAGCATCACATGCCTCAGTCAATTTTACTTCTCCACAACTACCTTACTTATCAGACCGCGTAGTTAGGATTTTGGGGAGGTGCACGTCAGGCTACGGCGTAGGGGTGTGCGTCGACAGCGTACCTACACCGTAGGTACGCTGTCGACCTGACGCAGAAGTCGACCTGCGCACCGACGTTCACAGATAGCTCTCTCCAGGAATTCACCTTCATCTGCGTGTCCTTATACTCCGTCAGACGGGTTTTATAAATGCTCATATTTGTGGACCTCTTCAGCCAAACGTTCTTCAACAAGATCCATTGTTCATGTTTCTGCTATGGCTTTTAAAAACGGCGGTATTACGCTATGAAACCGGAAATGCGAGACTCAGAAAGGATGTGGTTAGCGGACCAATCACAGCCTTCCGGGCTGTGTATGGCTCGCGTCGCTTTGACGTATAGTCAGAAATTTGGGGTGACGCACGCAAGCATGCAAAATGGCAGATTTCACCGCGCAAGGTCGGCCATGTGTGTCTTGCGTCTCTGCGTAAAACCCGAGTATAAAGGCTGATTTATACTCGCTGATCATCCTCAGCCTTCAAGGCTGAATTATACTTCTGCAACTCCAACTCCGGCTGGCCACGCAGTCGGATTGACAGACTCGTTTTGATTTTTAGTTCCCCTGCGTTTTCCATACGCCAGAACAGCAGGTAGCGCAACGGCCGTAGTCGACATGCACACCGACGTTCACAGATATCTCCCTCCAGGAATTCACCTCCATCTGTGTGTCCTTATACTCCGCCAGACGGGTTTTATAAATGCTCATATTTGTGGACCTCTTCAGCCAAATGTTCTTCAATAAGATCCATTGTTCGTGTTTCTCCTATGGCTTTTAAAAACAGCGGTATTATGCTATGAAACCGGAAATGAGACTCAGAAAGGATGTGGTTATCGGACCAATCACAGCCTTCCGGGCTGCGTACGGCTCGCGTCGCTTTGACGGATAGTCAGAAATTTGGGATGACGCACACAAGCACGCAAAATGGCCGATTTGACCACGCAAGGTCGGCCATGCGTGTCTTGCGTGCTTGCGTCTCTGCGTAAAACCCGAGTATAAATCAGCCTTAACAGTCAGTTTACTTTCCTCCTCCGTTCATCAGAGCCCTCAGGAAAATTGTTCGAAAATGAGCCATGATTCGACTTGTAGTGCCTCTACACATTATATTCTTTTATCACAGCAATGGATTCGCTGCAAAATAAACACATCGGTTTGTTGCTCATTAGAGAGGGCAAATTAAATAAATACGTTTTAGTCCATTCACTTTGGAATTGGTGGTTTTCACAGTCAACTTTACGGCGCTTCGGCTTTGAGAGAGACATTTTGCCGCGTAGCGTCAGCTAGCGCAGGTGTTTCAGTGGGCAGCCAGACCAGAGTGCAAGTAAATCAGCCTTGAGGAGTGGGTTACGGCAATCAACACGGGTGCGTAACATGTAGATTTTACCATACAGGTTTGGTTGAGGCAACAGTGAAACTCAATGGCTCTGGGTTGAATTATACTTCTGCAACTCCAACTCTGGCTGGCCACGCAGTCGGATTGACGGACTCGTTTTGATTTTTAGTTCCCGTGCGTTTTCCATACGCACGCATGGCCGACCACGCATGGTCGGCCATGTGTGTCTTGCGTGCTTGCATCTCTGCGTAAAACCAGAGTATAAATCAGCCTTAAGATGTCTCAATGTATAAAAGAGGCATGTCCGTTTCCATTTTATTTTTTCTTACCAAGCTATACTGATTTGTCGGCAGTCTTGCGGGCCACAGCTCAATTCAAACGGGCCGTATCCGGCCAGGGGGCCGCTAGTTGAATAGGCCTGGCATACAGCATATTGACCATGAACCTTTTAAAAACCAGAGGATCCTAATCTGGATCCTTTTTGTATTTTTTTGCAAATAAAACATAAATCACAAGAAAATATATTGATATTATACACCAAATTAAACACTAACGCCTTTGCTAGAAGAATCAGTCAGCCATTTAAAAAAAAACTCAAACAGAAAGAAAGATAATCATAAAAGTATAAAACAAAACAAAAAAAAACAAAATTAGCCCAAAATCAGCATGTTTCCAGTACCAGCAACCCTTAGCTTGGTGCTATCAGAAAAAATCTGATGTCCAGAAGCAAGACAATTCCACACAGATTCCAGACATGCCTTCAAAATCCTTCCACCTCAAAGAACCAGGGAGATATGAGCAAAAGAACACAGAAAAATGAATTGATTTATTTGCATTATTTGCTGTACAATCAGCAAATACTGCTAACCTTTTTTTTTTTTTTTTTTTTACAGTTTAATAATTGTTAATTTGTCTGCTTGTTTTATTTTAAAGGGAAATATTGGTTGTTTTTATAAATTTAAAAAGATTTTTAAAAAATCGGAATTTTTTTATTTTTTCTTCTCCAAATGTGGGCGCTCGCCTGACTTTTTTCTGTACTAAATCCTCTAACTTTGTTCTACTTCACTTTATCAAAGTAAAACAATGCAAAAATTATGTTAAAACTTTGATGTAGGATTTGGGAGAATTTAAAAGCTTACGAATGCATCATCTCAAGGTAAAAATCATGCTAAAAGTGCTTTTTTTCTAGGCGGACCTGAAACTTTACATTTCTTTCTGTGTGTCATCTTCATTTACTCTTAACCAGTAACACTTAGACTGATATTTACACATCTGAGCAAAACTTAACATTATACTTGTTTATTAACTCCAAGATTATTCAAATAGCTCTAGTGGTCGCAGAGACACAGCCATTTTAGTTTGTATGTCATTTTCAAGCAGAAACCTAAAAAGAGGCTCGGTGCTTAATAGGCGTGTTGGACCATGGAGCGTTGTTTTAGTGTTTGACCTGTGGAAGGCAGTACAATTCATTCGAGCCAGTTATACGCAATAAATAGACGAAGAAGACGGAACCCGGAAACGATGACAAAATGGCGGAATATGACAACACGAACGATGTTTCGGCTGCAGAACCTTCCAAACTCTCTGAGCTGCTGGAGCGTGGGTGGAAGATATTTGAAGAAGTAGATGGTACAAACGAACCACTTGCCTCTACCAGTATCCAGGTGCTAGTTAAACGCGGTATCAGTATGCTGGAAGAAGCGTCCAGCATGGTGGCCCTGCTCGACCTGTTCAGCCGCAATGAAGAGCTCGAGGAGATAGCCACGGCCGACTTGAAGTACCTGCTGCTGCCAGCTCTGCTGGGAGCCCTGACCATGAAGCAGACCAGCCGAGACAAACGACTAGAGATAGTCCGAGCAGCGCGGGCTTACTTTATGGACTTCTTGAATAGATGCAAAGAGTACAACGTATCACACTTTGAACTACCACACGTAACGAATGAAAACGCAGGTCCCGATGAGGCGTCAGAAAATGAATTGTCTACGGTAACAGTAAGTAGCCGAGACAAGCGATGTGTGCGCAAATGTTATTTAACATAGTCAAAAGTCTTTCAAGACCCCTCAACAGCCCCAGCGTGTCTCCTGCTTCCAGCTAGAAGGTTGTTTACAGTTTAGATTTCCTTCAATGTGAGATGAAAGTACATGTAGAGAATATTTGGTTTGTCTCTGTACTTTTCATTTAAATCATGCAGTGGTCTGTATCTGAAACCAAGCTAATGTCTAGCTTAAGTGTTTATTCTTCTGAATAATCTAAAATGTTTGACGCGGTCTACGATCACTAACCAACAGGTTGAGCCTTGTGATATCAATTCCAGTCACTCCAGAACATTCTCTGAAAGAAGTCCCTGTTCAAACACAACGTAATCTGTATGACATAAAATGTAAATCAGAGATATGCTTGGAGTCAACTACATGTTTGTGTGCAGGACACTGGCTCATATGTCCAGCCTTTCACACATGAACCCTTAATCACATGACTTGTGTGTGTATATATATAATTGGATAACAACAAAAAGGATTGCTAAGATTATGCTATAGAAGCTAATGTTATGAAAAAGTAGCATTTAACTCATTCGTAAAACAAATTTGCTGATGTTGCCTGATTCACTGAATCTTACTGTCCCTGAATATCTTCTTTTTTTTATTTTATTTTTTAGATTCCTGATCAATATTTCAGCATTCAG
>NW_027175821.1:20531120-20538620 GCF_023055335.1 Clinocottus analis
TAACGGTAACCTAACAAGGTAAGTTAACGTGCCTTGTTATTATGGTGGTTGAATTTAGCCATTTACTTCAAAGTTTATTTGACTGTGTACATTTTATTTACCAAAGACAGGCCATCAAAAATATTTCATGTTTTTTACATAAAAGAAAAAGTTATTAGTTATTGGTAGACACTCAGCTCCCAGCAGTAACAGCTCCCCGCTGGGAGACAACACTCCCTCCTTGCTTCTGGAGGTCCAAGCTGTATTGCTGGACCTGCTACAGGGAACGGAGGCACTGGAGATCCTAAACCAGGACTGCGAGGAGCAGACGGTCAGACCCTACTGCAAGTAGAGTGGGAAGACGCTGGTTCTCTGTAACACTTACATTCATAGGGAATGCCAAAAGTTTGCATGGTATTTTACATTTTGGGTCCTCTCAGCCATGAAATAAAGCCCACAGTCCAGTTCATCACACAGGTGGTGGGGGCTGTGGGTTAGTCAAGGTATTCTACTTATGATGTACTATGTACATTGGAGTATTGGCATTGAAATAGGAAAAGGGCTGAATACAGTTGACACAAAGTTACAAGTTTTACGTAATTAAGATGTGGCGTTTAAATTGTATGACGATATTCGCCATTAGCTACAAGTTCTTCGAAAGGGAACATGGAACTCTATCAAGACAAACTTCATACTCATAAAAATCAAGTTTCTTTCAGCCACGTTTCTATATATCTAGATATCTATATATATATCTATATATATATATCTAGATATCTATATATATATATCTATATCTATATATATCTTTATCTATATATATATATCTTTATATATATCTATATATATCTATATCTATATATCTATATCTATATATATCTATATCTATATCTATATATCTATATATATATCTATATCTATATATCTATATATATATATATATATATATCTATATATATATCTATATATATATATCTATATATATATATATCTATATATATATAGATATATATATATAGCTATAGCTATATATTTATATATATATCTATATATTTATATATCTATAGCTATATATATATATATAGATATATATCTATAGCTATATATATATATATATCTATATCTATAGTTATATCTATAAATATATATCTATATCTATAGTTATATCTATAGATATCTATATAGATATATATAGATATATCTATATATCTATATCTATAGATATAGATATATAGATATATCTATATATCTATATCTATAGATATAGATATATAGTATGTGGCATATTATATACAAAAAATACTACTACTGTTGAGGTAACCCCGGTCTGTTTCACAGTTTGAAAAGTTTAGATTAATATTGTAACCGGAAGTTCCTACACGATTTCTGGGTGCACAGCAGCAGCTTGACACGTGGTCTACTTGGTACATGTCATTTTCGCCCTCTGCGGAAGCTAGCTGTTAGCAGTGCGAAGAAGTCCACAAGGATAACACACATCCGTGTACAGTCTGAGGTAGTATAACGTCAACGTGGCTGTTTCTGTCAACTCTGTGTCTGTCTGCCCCACACACCGCCACCTCACTTATCACTTGTTTGCCTGGAACCATGAATGATCTCGGCTAGTTCCGTTAGCTCACTTAGCTAAATTCAACTTCGGACAGCAGGCGAATCATTGTTTCATAGGCGTGAAGGGTGACGTGTGCCACAGTGTGATTGATATTGCCATTCCTACACACCACTGACGAAGAGGTGGCACAATATAACAGTTATAAAGGTTATGCTTTGCCATTTTGAATGATGGAACTCGTTGTTCATTGACATTGGTCTATTAGGTAACTTACTGTAGTCATATCGATTGTCAAAATGCCATCCCTGAGAATAGCAGAGCCATCAACTCTCACGGTTTCGCCGTGTGACACACGCTTTTTCATGTTTTCACTCGCTCACACGCCACACAACCAATATCTCACTGCAAAAAAAAAAAATCAGAGACGCGGTGGTTACTTTTCAAACTCCCCGACGATAGATGGCGCTAAGGAGCGCATCTGTATTCATCTGTATTGTATAAGGAGCGCATTCGCTGCATAGACATCTTGTTTACCTCAAACAGACAGTCGCGGACTGGGGGACCGCCGGCAGAGAGGCTGAGGTATCGGGGCTCTCAAGTGTGACACAACCCCACCCTGCGTCGACAGCAAGGTTTTTTTTTAAGTTGGCAGCTCTGGAATAGTTTGCTCAGTAGCGTTAAGGCTGATTTATACTCGGGTTTTACGCAGACACGCAAGACACGCATGGCCGACCTTGCGTGGTCAAATCAGCCGTTTTGCGTGCTTGCGTGCGTCATCCCAAATTTCTGACTATCCGTCAAAGCAACGCGAGCCGTACGCAGTCCGGAAGGCTGCGATTGGTCCGCTAACCACATCCTTTCTGAGTCTCGCATTTCCGGTTTTATAGCATAATATCACTGTTTTTAAAAGCCACAGCAGAAACACAAACAATGGAGCTTGTTGAAGAACGTTTGGCTGAAGAGGTCCACAAATATGAGCATTTATAAAACCCGTCTGACAGAGTATAAGGACACGCAGATGGAGGTGAATTCCTGGAGGGAGATATCTGTGAACGTCGGTGTGCAGGTCGACTCTTAAACGGTCGTTGCGCCACCTGCTGTTCTGGAGTATGGAAAACGCACCTGAACTAAAAATCAAAACGAGTCCGTCAATCCGACTGCGTGGCCAGCCGGAGTTGGAGTTGCAGAAGTATAATTCAGCCTTTAGTGTTAACCTATTATTCCCTTTATGGTTATCGCAGTTGAATGCTACCATAGCAATGAAACCCTCCACTGAAGGGACTAAGTTACATTGCATAAGTAAAAGTGTGTATTGTGATTTTTGCTGAGTTGTCTCTGCTCGTTTACGTCTTTGCGGTGCATGCTAGCGGCAAGCCGCAACCAAGAAGCACGAATGAAGGTTGACATGCTGAGAAAGCGAAGCGCAGTCAATATCTAACGTTACATACAATGTCTAACATGTCACATGCTTTAAACATGATTATGACGCTCTGATCATTGTGTACAGAAAAAGAAAAAGTAACCACTGAAAAACAGTGTATTTTTAAAAATCATTTTCACCTCTTGTAAACCATTTACCCGAAATGATTTCCTCAAAAGTTCAAATGGATTTCTTCTGCAAATAACTGTAGCCACTAAAATGTGAACTCATTCTAGCATTAAAATAAAAAAGTGACTCCTCAAACTCCCTGTTAAGTGGTACAATTTGGTCACATTTAGCCCCAAATCTGTCTAACAAATGGTATCAGCTCAACAACTTATGAGACATTATTGAGCCCTTAAACACTGGAAGCTGAACTACGCCTTATAAATCACAATGTTTATTATAGATTTATCACAACATAATCTGCATCTCAGAATAATCATCAGGTTTCCAATGTGACTGTTTTTTGAGTTACAGGATTACAGCTGTCTAAATACAATACAGCATGACTGTACATCAAGAGTCTGGCTGTGTTAACAGGCTATGTTGGAGGTTACAGAGTATGTTGTGGCTGTTATTTATTTCTCTGGGCAGATAACATGTCAGCATTTTAACATAAAGAATTTTACATGAGGGAAATGTTGACTACGTTTGAGCACCAAGCACCTAATAGGTCCTCTAGTCCAGTGGTTCTCAACTGGTCTGGCTCCGGGACCCACCATCACCCCTTAATGACAAGGCACGACCCAAATCGAGAGACATTCTCAACTTCTCAAATTGAATTAATGAAAATATGGTGCAGTTTGACCTGAGATATACAATACGATGAACTTTATTGTCCCACTCAAGAAAATTTGTCTTGGACTCTGCGGTGCGTCATTAATGCCTCGACAGTCACAAAAACAACAAACAATACATCCTCAGCCATAACATCAACAATTACATAACAATACTGCACATATCCCATAACATAACACATACATACACCTCATAATAATAGATAGTACAGAATATTTATGCCAACATAAAAACAAGTTTAATGAAAATCCAAAACAACCAGTTAGTGGCGATGCTCGATCGAAAACTATTCCCTTTTACACCAAAAAGGGCATTTTCAGGACACAAGGTATTATTACATCATGCATAACAATTCAGAATCTTCAGCCATTTTCAAACAGACTCAACAGCTTTCATGCACAAACAAAAAAGTCCAAGAAGTAATTTCAAAAATGCTCAAATGACTTAACTTTAACTGAGAATACACACTCACTGAATTTATGATAAACACTTTACTATGGAAAAAATCACTGTGTTGAGGAGCAGCTTTTCTACAAATTCAAAATAATTTAAACAAAAAGTGCAATTCAAAAGGATTCATATTTTCAAAATGATATACAAAGAGTCTCAAAGTCTGGATTAAAAAAAAAATCAGCTGATCTTTGCACTTTATTGAATGTTGTTTACCACTTGGATGACATTTTAATGTTCCATGAAGCACTTGGACCATAACCTTTGCTTCCAGGGCCTTTCGAAAAAACAATGGTGCCAAGTTGCATTCAGAGCTTTGTCAAGAATTCTCCTGAAGACCCCAAGTTTTTTCCTGTCATGCAGGCAGAAGTTGTGAATTTGGTATTTTGCCAGTTTAATTGATTTATCCTAAAAACCTAGAGTCTCCTCCACATCAGGATGGTTTGACCCAACCTGGCAGGCACGAGCTGCCGAAAACATGGGAGGGACCAGTGGAAAACTAGTTGAAACCAGAGCCTGCAAAAAAAACTACACTCTGCTGCAATTAAAAAAAAAAAGAAAAGTCCTTCAAAATAAAACCACAGGGTAAAAAAAATAATATATATATATATATATATATATATATATATATATACATATATATATATCTTATTATTATTGTTTTTTTTATTATATATTTTTTCACAATGAAAACGGGTTGAAAATCACTGCTCTCGTCTTTTTCCTGTTGGCGCTGGTTGAGCCCACCAACCCTGGTAAAAGTACCTCAGTGTTGTTTGCAAGCCACTTGTTTGCTTCAGATATTGCGCACACAAGATCATACAATAGTCTCTCTTTCAGCTCTTATGCTACACATTATACAAGATAACACACTATGTCTATCTGTAGATGCCAGGTGCTGGTCCATGGGTGTGAGCCGACTGGATGTATTTTACAGAAGGCTGCTCCTCACCAAACTCTTTATTGGAGGATGGGGGAAGCCTGAAGACCTCAAGAGGTATGTAAAAAAAAACAAGAACACAATACAGCTAGAAATTACAAGGGAATAGAGAAGCTCGTCATCACATGCTACTCTTTCTGGAGGATCTCCAAGTGCTCGTTGGGCAGCTGGGAGGTGTAGTCCCAACCAGCATGTACTTGCTGTCGTGTGGTATAATAATAGGCAGACGCGGGGGGGGAAGTACACAAATATGTAAATACATTACAACTGGTCAAGGTCACCGCACAGAGTATAGAATCTGTCTCAGCTCAATAGAATGAATGTGAAAATGCCAAATTAAGTGCTTTCATAAAATAATAATCATATATTGCTTCCATGAGGCTGTTTTTTGCAGACAGAGCTCAGGCAATTTAATTTTCTTTGCAATTCAAGCTGCATGCAAAATTATTTAATTTTGTGACAATTTCCCATGATTTAGATTTGAGGTCACGCAGTCCAGCCGGTTCAATGCTGTTGTGGAATGAGTGATGGACTGATATGTTCTTCCTTCTTGGTGTTGTACAGAATCTTTGAGTTCCGTAAGATCATTGGAGACAGAGAGAGGTGTAGGTCTCTAGTGCCTGAAGACTATCCAGTTAACATAAACAAGGTATTCAATAGGTTCCCTCTTCACTTCTCACTAATGTAACAAGTTTTATATTCTCACGTGTACGTGTGTGTGTCTGTGTCTGTCCGTCTTTTTTTTGCGTCCAGACGGAGGAACACATTGACTGTCACATCCACGATGGGTTCTTCATTTCTCCTCTGGAGCACTTGGTTCCTGGAATCCTGCCAGCAGAGGCTGTCAAAGCCAGGTACAGAACCTGATGTTGTCCTCTACTACTGAAGCTAATGAAGTGTATGTGCAGGAATGCTGAAGTAATATTTAAAGAGAACCTCTCTATACATTTTAGGTCAGCACTTTACTGCTCACAATAGCGTAATCTTTTAAAATGTTCTCTATTAGAGATGCAGCAATCGATCAACTGCTCAACGAAGCCAGCTAGTTTTCTGCTGATTGGATGATCAATCGCATATTTCCAATGTTGGCACACGGTGGCACAGACCATAACGTCACAGCCACACACACACAACATGTCATCCGTGTGGAAGATCTTAAGTGCAAGACACAATTTGATTTCATCATGATGTGTTTAAAAGTAATCTCATGAAATGTAGTTTAAGGTGAGAAATTGAAATTTCTACAGTTGATTGGGTGACTGTTGGTCGGTGGTGAGCAGTTCTTTAATCAGAGGATTGTTCAAATTGTGTGTGTGTGTGTGTGTGTGCGTGTGTGTGTGCGGTGTTGGTTGTGGTTTCAGGTTCCAGTTCATAGTTCCTAAGAGGTGGCAGAAGAACAGACCAGTATGCATCCACTTGGCAGGGACCGGAGACCATGTAAGACTTTTTAACCTCAACAAAACCTCAACGTGTACAAAGTCCCTGAAATGTACTGTCTGACCGTGAAGCATATATGATCTGTGTGTGTGCGTGTAGTCTTTCTGGCGTCGGCGAACCCTGATGGCCCGGCCCATGATCAAAGAGGCAGGGATGGCTTCATTGCTTTTGGAGAACCCCTATTATATCCTTCCATTGTATTTTTTCATACTCGCTTCCCTCCTGTTGAAACGACATCTGGACTTGCAGTGCACTGACACCAAAACACCAACAACTGTCTTTGAACTGCCTCATTTAGGCGAAACTCCCTTACATCTGTGCACCATGCACTCTGTGCTGGGCACCAAAATACCACACAGACAGGCAAAGCCAATTCCAAGGTCAAGATGGACCACAGGTTGGAGCACTGCGAGCACAGTAAAGGTTCTCCTTTCTGCTAAATTCCAAGCTGAGATACCTCTGATGACATCATTATGACATCATCTGGGTTAGTTCTCAGACCTGACAAAGCTCCAGGAGAGAGAATTTGTTCAGACTTCCATCCTTGGGTCATATGTTTGCATCTTCTTGTTTCATACCTTCATCTTATGTATGCTGTTTGTGAACATTGTTTTATTCCTTGACTCACCTTTTACATGGCTATCGTAAACCTAAAGACCAACTGTAAGTTAATAATTCACATTATGTGTGTGTGTGTGTGTGTGTGTGTGTGTGTGTGTGTGTGTGTGTGTACGCGCACATACATATGTGATAGCTAGATCTATATTTAACCTCTTATTTATTAAACAATTTCACCACTACATTGTGTAGTTCCAGCACCCAGTTCCCTCGATCTGTGACTGCTGTAGGTTTGTTACTTGTGAGCGAGGCAGGTCGGTCTGGTTATGGTATTTATATATGTGTCTA
>NW_027175821.1:20543620-20546120 GCF_023055335.1 Clinocottus analis
TTTGTTTGTTAAACTGACTCTGTCGAATGATTTCTTGAAGCCTTTATGCAAACAGCATACTTCATGGGAAGAAGACGGATTTTGCCAAATGCTATCGGCCCTCGTTACACAGAGAGTCTATAAGCTTTATGAAGGCAGTGATGGATGAATGCACACATATGGCCAACTTTTCTGGTAAGTTTGAATGCAGGCAGACCCATATGGAAATTATTCTGATTGGGACCATAATGTAAATAGGACTGACAAAAGCAAATATAACTAAAGAAATGTATCTGTCCTCGTCACCTGTCAATGTGCTATGTTTTGACTTGACAGCAGCAGGACACGATTCTTAACAACCTTTACTGCTGCTTCTATCCCCAAAGTCTCTGACAAAACAAGTACAGGACAGGTCTTATATGATACTGGCAGAAGCCGTGGCGGGCCGTGGATTTTCTACCTGTGCCTTCAGTGCCTCTAGATCAGCTGTTTAACAGTTGGGCATGGCTGTTAAATTATAAATTTAAATTATAAAATAGCTATAACTTTGTGATTCTGTTTAGGCCAGCAGAGAAGGCTTAGCAGGCCCTGATAGCCCTGGGTAGAATTCTTACTCTGGACTGGAAGTAATGCATGGGAATCAGCTTGTATCAGTTTGAACTGGCATTGCCTCATTTAACTCTCCACTACGGGGGAGGAGAGGAGAGATTTCTAGTGGAGTTTTCCAGCTTCTGACAAGAAGAGAGTCTTAGGAGGACTAGCTACATATTCAAACTGATGTCATGTGAGTCCATGGACGGCTTAGGAGGACAGCTATGCCTGATGAGTCTAAGCATCCAGTCATCACAGACAATACCATAATACACGTCAGTCACAGTGGTAGAAATCCCATCTTGGCAAAGCTAAGCCAGAAATATTGGATTACTGGCACAATTGTAGCTAAAAAAAAGAAATCAAAATGTGTGGTATGTTGACTGATACGATGAGCCCTGGCAGACAGACAGCATATATGCTGCAAGGGTATCTCGAGACGAAGCACCATTTACCTTAGTTGGAGTAGACTGCATTGGTCCATTTGATTAAAAAACAGATAAGATCTAGTTACATTACCTATTAGAGCTGTACATATTGAGGTAGCAATTGATTAATTCATCAATAAATAAATCAGTTGCTCACATTGCTTCATAGCAAGATGAAAACAAGTCAAATAATTCTGCTCTGATACAATTGGTGCCAATCAACAGTTAAGAAGGTCTATAGAATAACAGAATAAGTCTTGGATTCATAAGGCACTCCGGCAGAGAGATGTAAAGTGAGCATTTAATCCTCCAACTTTAAGAAGACTTGTGCAACAAGTAAAGATCAAGACAAGCTGTCTGGACACACCTGTCACAAAGATGCCCATGGGCCTGATAGGTACTTCTGTTTTGACAGGGCATTTCAAATACAATCACATTGCATTCAAAATAATAACAAAAATTGAATGAAAAAAATGATAACAGATAAGACATGTTGGAAATATGTGCACTAACATTAATTAAAATAGCTTTTCTGAAAAAAATACATTTTAATAAGTGATTCAAAAGATGGCTGATTCTCCAGCTTCAGAACTTTTAGGTGGGGCCGGGACTGAAGAACAGCCTGTTGAGCTCTGCGTTCTTGCTCATAGGAGAGCAGCAAGTGAGCAATATAAGTGTGATCTAAACCATGAAATGCCTTAAAGGTCAGAAGTAAAATCTTAACAATCTGTTCTAAAACATACTGGTTACCAGTGAATACAGCGCTGATAGGATCTTGGCTTCTATTATTTGTTAAAAGACGAACAGCAGTATTACATACTAGCTCAAGGCATGAAATATATTTGGGCCCCAAATATAATAATCATGCTTGATATTGTGTGACGCATAGGATAATATATGTTGGCATGTATACAGAAATAAAGGAGATATGTCCTTCCCTCTGTCCTAGTCCCTGTAGACACCAGTCTCATTGTCGTGGTCCAGGCCAAAGAGGATGCCTACATCCCTCGTACAGGGGTACTCAGTCTGCAAGAGATCTGGCCAGGATGTGAAGTCAGATATCTGAATGGAGGACACATCAGTGCATACCTGTTTAAACAGAACGTCTTCAGGTAAACTACCGACTATACCGAGGTATCAGGTGTGTGAGATATATCTAATTCAATTGGGCTTACAAGGAAACTCTGTAAGTATTTAGCTGAGGACACTAAAAGAATATGTCCAAGAATCCTGGGCTCGTGCAGCGAAAGGTCCACAATTCAATGGGTTACAATAAAAAAGATTTAATTACCCTACGTTGTCAGAAGCGGGGAATCATTTTCTTTGCTGACTACAAAAAAGGTAGATTCAGCCAAGAAACAGTCCGCACAATTGAAGTTCTTCTACTTCTGGTGTCTTAATGTCTCACTCCACCTCCTGATCAACATGATAAATGAAGTAGTTCTTAAAGAGACAGTCACATTACCCGCACACACAATAACAAGCTTGTTTTACCCTCCTAT
>NW_027175821.1:20551120-20556120 GCF_023055335.1 Clinocottus analis
GTCTGGGCTTTTACTACCTGTGGTTCAGCTAATCAAAACTATTTAATTTACATGCACATTCTTCATGTTTGTGTCTGTCCACAGCTTCACAAGTAGTCCTCATGGTCGCAGTGCCATGTTGTGGCAGCTATTATGGAAATTAACATTTACAATCTCCTATAGAGAAAAAAATTGAGATGTGAAATACTTAAATGTCTTCAAGCATTTATTGAACAGATACTTCAAGGACAAAGCTCTTTTACCACAGATGGTTCAGAGGTCTGACACTTCATTTCATGTCCCTCTCTTCTCTTTATCCCAATCCATTAAATAAATTCCCCCCACAAATTCATGTTTTTTAGATCAAATTTCCCTCTCTCAATGCAGTACATGTGTTCTTGCTCTGTGTGTAATTTAAGCAGTTTTTATTGCATGATGCATGAACTTTAAAGCACGTCAGATGAAAAACAGGGTGTTAATATGTTCACAATATCCTATCGTGTTTATTATCCTCATAGCTTTTTCTTATGGTATGCCTGATGAGTGATAAGTACTATTTTTACGTGCTACAAAACAAATGTAGTTTCTTTGATGATATGCATTTATCATTTATCAAAGAAAAATGTTGGGCCTAATACATTGTTGCTGTTATTTGTGCCTACTCATATGAATCATTTCTGGCATGTGCATTGAATGTTCTGTAAATCTGTTCATTTTGTACACATGACGTCTATTGTACTTCTATTCATCCGGGGAGAGGGATCCTCCTCTGCTGCTCTCCTGAAGGTTTCTTAAATATGAGGTTCAAGAAACAGCCAGTGCCTCCTTTCCAGTACTTTGGCTTAAGTTTTCCCCCTTGCCACCAAGGAGCTTTTATTTTTTTGACTACCTTTAGTGGCCTCCGCCAGGGATATGGGTGTGACCCCTGCTTTCCCTTCCTGAGCTGTCGGATGGTTTGCCAGAACCTCCTTGGAGGCCAACCGAAACTCTTTCTCCATGGCCTCCCCAAACTCCTCCCATGCCTGAGTTTCAAGTAAGTACAACTTAAAGATGGCCAGTACAATATTAAGTTGCCGTTCAGGACACCCCAGGTACACATGCCAGACAATTTTTCTGTGGCTAAAAAGCATGTTAGTTCTCTGAAAAAGAGACTGCTGAGGGATGAAAGTTTCCACAAAGAATATTGTAACTTCCTCACGAATGTCATTGACAAAAGGTATGCTGAAAAGGTGCCAAAACATCAGCTGGAACGCATTGATTGGAAGGTTTGGTATCTCCTTCACCATGTTTACCATGCACAGAAAAGAAGGTTACGTGTCATGTTTTTCTGTGGAGCACAATTTAAAGGAGTCTCACTGAACAGTCCGCTTCAAGGACCCAACCTGACAAGCTCTTTGTTTTGACACGATTTAGACAAGAACCTGTGGCAATCATGACTGACGTTTAAGCAATGTACCATCAAGTAAAGGTTGCAGAAGAACATTCTGACTTGAGGTTTTTGTGGTTGCCAGAAGGAAACTTTGAGCAAGAGCTAGTACAGTATCATGGCTGTCCACACAGACAGGTTGAAATCCTATGAACACAATTGTATAAACATGTAAATAACTCTAAACAATTTCAACCCAACAAAACAAAATGAAGACTCAAAATGGATTTTGAGTATTTTCTCTTTTGACACAAGAATGTAATTTGAACTCAACACCTCCCACTTGAGCTCCTGTTTTTTTAAACCCAGCGAGGTCATACCAGTCTTTCCAACCTCTGGTTGTTTGGTCCCGCAGGTTTTTATTTTTCTGGCTCATTTCTGCATGAGCTCTTGTCAGTACAGCTGTAAATGCCTTCCTCGGGAGTTTGTTTACTCTCTCCCTGGCATGAGCTGTACCTTCTCCAGCAGACCTTTTAGGCCAGGTTAGGAGGTCATCCATGTAACTGTCCTGTTGCGATTTAGCTGCCTCAGGTGTTGAACTGAGAATTTCCTCATACTTGACAGTAGCTGTCCTCATGGAGCGAGCAAAATGTGTTTTGGACTCGTGGGCTGCCACGTCTATTTTCTCAAACCAATTGGGATGTGCTCCTCCCACTGTCTTACCCAATTAACTTTGCCATAAGACAAGATCTCCTACAACCCTCACCCTCTGCGGAGCGAGTCTTCCCTCTCGGTGGCTGATGAGGAGCTAAACTTCTTCTGGCCTCTTCAATTCCTCAAGCTCAACCTCTGGAAAGAATTTCTGCAACTGTTTAGGTTCAATTACATTGTGTACTTTGGTAATTTCATCCAAGCCGTAGCAGACAAGTTCATGTGCCCTCTCTGTCCCTTAAGGAGTCTTGACTCTGAGGACATATGTTTTAGTCTTCATCTTCATGGTCATTTCACCAACTCCTTGCACAGCTAAGGTTATCTTCTCACTTTGCAACTTCAGCCTGTCAGCAGCTTTATGGGTGATGTATTTTTTGTCAGATGCAGGGTCAATCAGAGTCCCAATCTTCTGCCCTGCATTTACAGTGACCTCCATCAGCATCATGATGACAGGAAGTGCAGACAGCCCTCTTTTCTCTAAAAGCTCTGACTGGTCCGTTGCAGTGTTTGTAACTGCGGTTCTGTTGGTGAAAGCTTCTTTGCATCATTCAGCTAGTTCTGGGGAAAGTTCAGACAAGAACTCTTGTTCTTCTGTTAGCCTGCTTCTACCTCTTCCACTCTTTTCTCCCCCGCCTCTTCCCCTTTTGGGCACAAAGTAATGGTGGTCTGGGGTGCTTCCTTCCTTTCTGCATAGAAAGGTATCTCTGCAATATCTATCGTCATCATGGCATTCAAGACATTTGCAACACGCTCCCAGCTTTTCCAAAGCATATTTCTTTCCAGGTAGCTTCAGCTCTGAACGTCCGACAAAAGCAAATCTTGTTAGTGTGTCCACTATCACCGCACACACCACACACATCCTCCAGGTCTTCCGTCATTGTGGTTTGCGTTGAAGCATATTTCCGCTCATATTTCCTCCCTGTATTGTCGGATTTCTCCACAATCCTTAGCTGTTCAAGTCTCTCAAGGATTGCTTCCTGTTTTTTTAGGAATTTTAAGAGCACGTCTAAGTGGTTGTGTAGCGGCGTTCCGTCTGTGTTTTCATAACGCAGCTAAAGAGCAGCGGGTACAGTGAGTTCTCTCACACGCGTATGAAATCAGACCGTTCAATTCCGTTTCTTTGTCTTTTATTTCTTAGCAAAAATGTACAAAATAATAAACGTTCAAAAACAATATACGGTCCCTTGATCCCACGGTAAAAAACTGTATGCTCTCAACCCTAATGCGTCTCTTTCCCCTCCACTTGATGCCATTATGACGTCATTAAAACACCTGGTGCGAGCGTCTGTCATTAACAAACATCTTTCAATAAAATTCAAAAATAAAGTTCCTCCGCCGTCAGCATAATTCTAAATATTAAATTCTAAATACTTCTGACATTTTAATTGATCTAAAACACACTTGTGGCTCTTACAGGTTGTTTGAAGTGACATCATTTGCCGGATCGACCATAAACTTTAGCCAGTCTCTCTTTATAAAGTCAGGTAACTTGCTCTCAATAGATCTAATTACCAGTGGGTTCTTCATGGCTCCGGAGTTTCCCAACTCTGTGAGATCTGCCAGGGCCCTCTCCACAGCCTGGATGAGGTCAATGACTTTCCTTGGCTGGTTCTCCCTCACATATATGGACATATCTCCTCCAGCTCCTCAAGGATTTCTATGACGATGCTTGACTTGTTGCCACACCTGTTCTCCATTACTCTGAAGATATCCTCAGCAGTGTGGTAGGTTGAAAGTCTCAGGTCTTTTAAAATCTTGTCCTCCACACTATCCAGGAGCTGAATTCTTTTAACTTCAGCTGATCCAGTTGGCTCTCCCAGTCTTTCCTCCATCGGTGATATTCTCTTCTGCAGCCATTAAAGATGGGCAGCGTGGTTGGCTTTGGCTTTTGATGTTGCTGGTGTGGGCACTGGTCTCCGCCTCCCACCTCCTGAATCTTCTGCGGGTAGCGCTTCCTCTGCAATCCTTCATGCAGTGACATATTCAGCTCTTCTATGTTGAAAGTTCTTACTTGCTGTTTTCAGAGTCATGAGTCTGCCATTTAGCTCAACCTTTGATGACACAGGGATCCATCGCTCCCATGCTGACATTTCCGCTTTTCCAAGAGGGTCAGGTGCACTTCATAGCACTCCAACTTAGTACTTTCCACAACTACACCATCTGCTTGTTCGCAGGCTGTTTCTGCTTCTGAGAATGCCATTCTGAGTCCATCATTGCCATACCTTGACCATAGGTTCATCTGGACAGTACCTTTTATTTGTTCAAATCTTGTTTCAGCTTCACTTGCTGCTTGTCAAGCACTTCTTGACTTCTTCTGGCTTTTTCATCTCAGCCAGCACTCTAATCCTGTAGTCATCATTGGTATCTAACCTGTTTTAGGCAACTTTTTTAGTTGTCTAAAACAGTCTGAGAGTTTAGTGAACTCCTCTTTTCGCTCTGCTTCAAGCATGCTGCTTACCCCTCTGGTCATGAAGTTTGCCTGTCTGATGAAGCTACTTTTTGCAATGGTTCTCTCTCTTTTGAGCTGCTTGACCGTCTTTCCTAGGGCGTCTTCTGCCATCTTGATTTCCTCTGCGTCAACAGCTTGTGTCTGGATGTCTGAAGCCGTTAATCCTCAATTCTAGGCTACTTCGGCTGGTTTTTAAACTGTCAAGTTCTACCTAATTTTTGCTAGCTCTTGCCCAACTTGAACGGCTGGTGCTCTTAGTCCAAAGGACGCACGGGACAACTCTTTACAACACACCGTGATATTATTGTTTCTCTCATTATTTAAGTGCTGGTTGATTGTTATAGGTTGAAAACCTATGAACACAAAAAGCAAAAATTATACAAACATGTAAATAACTTTAAACAATTTCAACCCAACAAAACAAGATGAATAACTACATTACCAGTGGTTTCTTTGGTTGCATTACAAGCTGACATATTCTGCCTCTGTCTCAGC
>NW_027175821.1:20561120-20563620 GCF_023055335.1 Clinocottus analis
AAACGATGCAAGTTTGACAAATAAGTTAACGTAAGCTAATGACGTTATCCGTCGTGAATGGGTAACTTTAACGCAGGAAGGTGATTGGAAGCCTGGGTAGCGCGTCTAGTTGTCACTCACACTCTATGACGGAGACATTGTTTTGCGGTAGCAGCGCTCTAGTCCGACTGTAAGATGTGGTTAAAGCTGTTCTTCCTGCTCCTGTATTTCATAGTGTTATTTATGCTAGCGAGGATCTTTGAGGCGGTAGTTTGGTATGAGACCGGTATGTTCGCCACGCAGCTGGTTGATCCAGTCACTCTTAGTTATAAGAAGTTGAAGACCATCCTGGAGTGTCGAGGGCTGGGGTACTCCGGACTGGCCGAGAAGAAGGATGTCAGCGAGCTGGTCGAGAAATCAGGTAAAGGTCGACTTCAGTCGGATACCAAGTAGTAAGGGCCAGAACCATACATATGGGTACTTGTGATTGTGACATATTAGTCGCCGCCGAGTGCCGACATAGAAAAAATATAGAGTATCTGAGGAATCCAATTTCCAAACTCTAAAACACAACATTTACATTTCGGCAAAGACATGAGGATACCGACGTGTGTTTACCCCCTGTGAAGAGGACTGTTTCTCTAATGTTCTGAAGTTAAGTGAAGAATACAACGTGACAAATGACAGAATGAAACATATTGAGACGTCCACCAGAAATATGTAATCACAAGTTAAAGAACATCTGACATATCATCTGATACCAAATAATGACGCAATACATTATTGATAAGGACAACACAACTTGATGGGTACATCTTTAGTGTGTAATGTTTACCAAACACCTTCATAAATCCGTTCTCCTGATTGGTCAGTGTTTGTTTAATATCTTATTTTTGTTTCTTGTTATGAGCTCTTTGACGGAAACATAGCATTGATCCTTTGGTCTATGACCAGGCTGGGTCTACTTTAAAATATCGTCCTGACATGTTTTCAGACTCATAGAAAAATTCTGCAGTTGGTTTTCATCACATTCTCCACTTCACATATCCAAGTGAGCATGTGGACGTGGATCAATGACTTGTTGGCATGGACCAATACCTATAACTTATTTAAATCTCTACTTGCTGTACTTTGGGTACTTAATGATGCCTGTCATTACAAATATTATTCAATACCAATAAATGGCCAATTCAAGTTCCTGTCATCTTTTAATTATGTTATTTTAAAATCGACCAATTCCCTGAAATGTCAATGAGATTAAATCAAATGTTGACAAATACACATATACATAAGGGTCAACATATATATATATATTATTATTATTATTATTATTATGAACTAGCACAAGTATTTAAAAAATAAATGTATGTATTGGCTAAAAAATAGTTTTTTTTAAATCGCGGGTGACCTTTTCTCCCATAGGAGAGTTGACACAGGGCGAGCTGTACTCAGCCATCAAGAAGGAGAAGGAGCAGACGGAGGCAGGAGATGCCAGCACAACAAACTTCAGCGGAGAAATGCACTTCTATGAATTAGTGGAGGACACTAAAGATGGGATATGGCTGGTTCAGGTAAAGGCACGTTGAAAAACATGATGGTCTGGTTAGTTGATCAGCTGTTGGCGGTGATCGTCTCAAGGGCATCAGCATTTAATTCCAACGCTTCCTTTTCCAATGTTAATGTATTCTGTCATATGCTCCAGTTATAAACAGGAACAAAACAATTAATTAATGAGCATCTGGCTGCAGCATGCACATGCACCACTGTTGCCATGTCTTAATAATCATAGAAAACATTTTGAGGTGTTAAAACCTTAAAATGTCCAGATTAATAATAAATTGTTACACAAACACACACATTTGACCAAAGCTTCATCCATATTAAAGCAAGCAGCATGAGATGAGGATCTGGACCTGGTTAGGTTTCTGCTTTAGTTTACGTTAAACCAATTAAAGATATACATTACATTTCAATTATCTGACGCTTTTATCCAAAGCGACTTACATTTTTTCTCGATACACCGTAGACACAGCAACAGGGAGCAATTAGGGGCTAAGTGTCTTGCTCAAGGACACAACCACATGGACTAGCGGAGCCGGGGATCAAACCACCGATCATCTGATTGAAAGACTGAGCTACAGTCCATACACAACTGAAACACTGTTTTTAAGTTCTACCCCGATACTGCTGCACTGATAACATGAGTCTTTTTTATAAAGATTACATTTGGCATGGGATGCACTTACACCATTCATTACTTGGCTAGGTTGCTGTTTGATACTTCAAAGTAGTTTTATAGTATGGTGCATTATCATCATCTTATACATGTACAATTTTCAGCACAATTATTATATGAAGATATGTTTTCAATACTCACACTTAACTGTAACTCACCAGTTCATATTAACAAGTGCAGTAACAGTTTATTTCAACTCATCCATCCACTCCTGTTTGTTTTCCTAACAAGGAATGGATGTGATGAGTGCTTAATTTCTCAGTTCTGTATTTCAAATTTGTGAAT